>NW_006400190.1:160553-174059 GCF_000299155.1 Elephantulus edwardii | reverse complement strand
CTGGTGTGCCGGGGTGGGAGCAGGCCCCCAGGGACGGGGTGCCCGGCGCACGGAGCGGGGGGCCCCTGGGCCGCCCGGAGCCGCGCGGGCTGCGTGTGTGCGTGGGGCCCCAGCTGCCGTACCTTGGGGAGTCCTCTCAGCCCTGAGCTGGTCCCTAAGTCACCCCAAACTTTTCCCTGCCTCCCACTAACCGCAGCCCATCATGGAGGTGCTTTGCAAGCATCGAGGCACAGGCCGGGGGTGGAGGGTGCCCCGAGTTGTTCCTCCTGCATTCCAGCCTGATTGGGGGTGGGAGGGTCCTGACGACTCAGAGGGACACACAGGGACCCATGCTGTTCTGTGACTGGACCCTTTGGTCACAGTACGCTCACTGTAGGGTCCCTGCAGGTCTCTAAGGATTGTCCAGGTGCCCGTGTGGGGGTGTTTCAGGGCCCTCAGGCAGTGCTGGTGATGAGGGGACAGCCTCTCAGCTTCTGTGCATGGCTGACCTGCTGGGCTGCCCAGAGTGCTTTGTCCCCTTGGAGTGGCTCTGCTGCTTGTAACTCTAGCAGGGACAGCCGATTAGGGGGCTCTGCTGGTCCAGCCAAGTCGCCTCTGACCTTGGGCTGGGTGCTTGCCCACTGTCCTAAGCCCCCCCTCCTTCCCCTAGGGATCACCGTTGCCCTTCTTATGGGGAGCTCTGCCTTGGGACCCTCCTGTGTCCTGGCCTCTTAGCTTTTCCTTCAGAAAGCCTGGGGCATCTGGGAGGCTCCTACTTCCAGGGAGGTCCATTTGTCCTGCCTGCCCGTGCTTGAGGCTCTCCAGCTGCCCCAAGGCCTGCTCACAAAACCAGTGTGCTGCCTTCTACAGGGCGGCCTCAGTTTCCCTGGAGGTGGACATCGTGCTCAGTAAAGTTACAAACAGAAAAACAAGCCCAGTGTTGGTGAGTCCTTTCTGATGGACTTGTAGCACCAACGTCAGCGTCAGCTTCTGAGTCTGTAAATCTCCATGAGAGGAGACCATCGTCTTATTCCCACGGAGCACCTAGTGGATTTGAACTGCCAGCCTTTCACTGAGCAGCCTAATAATGTTATGCATTAGCCATCAGCAAAGTGAGGGAAGAGAAGGGACACCCTCAACAAGTTGGGCTGTGCAGTGGCTGCGCCCTGGGCAGAGGTTCAGCAGAGGTGTGAGATTGTGCGGGCCAGGCAGGGTTCCTCTGTACTCGATCTGCCTCCCAACAGCAGCACTCCGGGTTAGGGTGTTTGTGGGGTGAATGAATGACCAACAACAACACTCCGGGTTAGGGTGTTTGTGGGGTGAATGAATGACCAACAACAACACTCCGGGTTAGGGTGTTTGTGGGGTGAATGAATGACCAACAACAACACTCTGGGTTAGGGTGTTTTGTGGGATGAATGAATGACCACACTGGGTGGAGACAAGGAGGCCAGGGCAGGTTGGGCTGAGGTTACCCTGGGCCAGATGTGGCTGCCTTCATGGGCCAACATGTACCCCTGCTCCAGAGCCCCTGTCTTGTTGCTCTGTGGCCTGAGCTGACCCCATTACCCAGAATGTCCCCCGGGCTCTGGTGGCATTGGTACTCCAAGGGCACAGAAAGCCCCTAAAGGAAGGCCTTGGGGAATGTGCGTGATGAAGGCCCCATGCAGCCTGTGCCCTGGGTCCCCAGGAAACACTTATCCCTGAGTGGTTAAGTGCACTGCTCTACCCTCCTGTGTAGGTGTGGGGCCCCCACCAGGTGCAATGGGGTGGTTCTGGCAGTGTTGGGGGGCCCAGCCTTGGTCCTGTCTGGCCTGGCTAGAGCACATTTCACCAGTTCCTGCCTCATCCGCTGACCCAGTACCCTGGTTCAGGCTCACCGAGTGAGGAGTAGACAGATCCCACATGGTAATTAAGTGAAATTCTTGGGTCATGTTGCATGTGTCATAAACTTCCCTCTGCCATCAGTCCCACTCTGCCACCTTCGATCTGCTGTCCAGACCCATCTTTCCCCAGGAGCTGCTGGTGGACTTGAACTGCTAACCTTTGGTTTGCAGCATGACAGACTGCATCACCAGAGTGTGTTCATCGACTGTGCTGCGTGCAGATAACCCTCCTGGTGTGCTGGGAAAGAGGGAGTGGGCTTGGGAGAAAAGGGTTTGGGTTCTTTGATGAAGGCAGGAAGGTGAGGGCTTCTCCCTTCAGCATGGGCACTGGGAGGGGTCTCAGGAGGCTCCAGGGCTGAGGTGGATGGGGCCAGGCCCTCGGGATGTTAGAGTGAAGCTGCCACAGGCTCGGTGGCCTTCTCAGGTGGGTGAAGCCAGGTTACCTCTCGTCAGCCCAGGAGCTGTTCTGCAGCCAGGGGTGTCCTGCGGGGAGGCACTCCACCACTGCTGCACACTTGAGACCACATGTGTCTGTGCCTTGTTTGGGGGCTGGCTCCCAGAGGTCCAGCTGATAGCATGTACGAGGCTGCTGGCTTTAGATGTCCTGACAAGTGGGGCCATGGTGCTGCTTGGGGCTCTGCCCAGGGGCCTACCCAGGGAAGGCCTCCTCCAGAACTTGTGGAGATAGAACCCCAGTCCTTTTCAAAGGCAGGGCCCTCCCGCACAGAAGTCCCTAATGTCACACAGTGAGTGGCTTTAGGTACAAGTGTGGCCCAGACTGAGGTTACCTGACCACAGCCAGTGGGCAGGCTGCATCTGCCTGGAAGGACGGTCTGGCCAGGGATACCAACAGATCAGCTGCCTGAAGGAGGTCGGACTGGGCAGAAACAGGGCCTGCTGCTTCCAGAGGTGGCTGGTGCTGGTCACGATGACCTGTCCAGGACAGAGGCCCTCTGTCGATGGCTGTAAGTTTAGGGTGAGCAGGAAGGCATTGGGCTTCCAGAGCTGGCCTTACTATGGCCAAGAGCAGGAAGGATGCTGGCAGCTGCCCTGCTGCATCTGGGGCTTTGGCAGTTTGCTTAGTGCCCCTTCACCACTTGCTGGGCTCCTGCTAGCTCTCCATGTGCCTGTCGGCTACCCCTTGTGGCTGAATCACCCATGTTGGGGCCTCTGGGTTAGGACAGCAGAGCAGGGCCATGTGAGGGACACCTCCATCTTGCAGGAGTCACCCTGCTTCGGGAGAGAAAAAATTGCCCTTGGGGGTGTGTCTCAGATTAAAAAAGAGGAAGAAGTATTGAGAGATTTTGAGGGCATTTGGAGCAAACAGCCAGGTGCACCCTGCCGTCTCCCCGAGCTGCACGGGACGCTGGCCTGGGAGGATCTCTCTCTCAACCTGATCTGAGGGCCTCTTTGTCCATTCCTGTGGATTCTCACTGTTGAGAGGACAGCTGTCCAACCAAGCCTGGGAACGGCAGCTGGAAGTGGGGGATAGCACGTGCGGATAGCTCATGGTGGGACATCTGTCTGTGGTGTTGGTGCCCAATCCTAAGGGGTTCCCTTCCACAGGTCCTGTTTAAAGCACTTGGTGTTTCCTTGTCGGGGACATCTTAAAGGCCCAGCCACTCTGCTGCTCCAGGCTGTGTCCTCTGGGCGCCTGGACCCCGGAGGCTGTTGGGCAGTCTAGGCTCCAGTGACTGGTGGGGGCCGAGGGCAGCAAGGGCCCACCACGTCGGGCAGGGTGTGGCTCTCCTGTCTCTTCCCATCCCTGTGTCCCCAGGTGGGCAGGTGGTCTCTCTGCCGCCATCACCGCCTGGACGGTGCATCAACTTTCCTCCTGACCAGTGCTGTGCTCCTGGGGCCCTGGGTGGGGGGCTCCTTGACACCTCCTTGGCTCACTCTCAGGGGTTGCAGACGTGAGAGTGCCAGGCCCTACTCTCTGGGGCCCTCCAGTGGCCTGCCAGGCACCCCATGACCAGGGATCCCCAGAGTGGGTGGGTATTGGGCATTCAGCTGGGTGGATTCTGTTTTCTGCCTGGCCCTTACTGGAGGCTGGCCTCTGTCCTTTGCCTTCTTGTATCCTGACCTCATGGACTTGTGTCTGTCTCTGGAATGGGCTGGATGTGTCGTGTGGCCATGCCATTGTCACCTGTGAGGGTCGAGGTGCTGGTACAAACAGTGGGGACATGGAGGAGCGCCGGCCACTCAAGGCTGAGCCTGACAGCAGATGGACTTTTGGAGGATGGTCAGGTGTGGCGGAGAGAAATAAATTGGGGATGCCTGTGTACAGGAGAGTCACTAGTATGTCTCAGATCCCTTTTTTTGGCAGCCAGTTTTTACCTGCAGCCTGGGTTCCTGGCCAGGATCTCCTAGGCTAGTGGGAGGACTTTAGCCCTTCTGAGGACAGCCCCAAGGATGAAAACGGGGCCCTGGCCTACGGCTCTTGTGACTGTTCTTCTGGTTCTAACTTCACCAGGCCAGGGGTGAGCAAGGGGGGGCTGCTCCAGGACCTTTGACCCCAACCTCCTGCCTGAGCAGCTGGGAGGGGGTCTGGTAGGGCCATAGGCCCTCTGTGCTGTGCTGGAAGCTGCCTTCAGTGTGTCTCACGTGTGTACTTGGGGTACCTGGACCGTCCTCCATATCTGACGGCATCACACTCGTCCTTGATAGTGTCACCCACCTGCGTCTTTGTCGGTGTCTTCACTTACCCACCTGTGCCAGGTGGGAAACCTATCAGAGGGGGAAGATGCGGATACGTGGTCAGAGCATGCCTGGCAGGTGGATGGATACCAAAGCCATCCATCCTGTTCCCACAGCTTCACTTTGTGGAAGCTTGGGCCCACCCAGGTGGGCTTTCTCTGACATGCCTTGTCTTGTGTGAACACCAGCCTCCCCTGACCTCTGCCCCCACCCTTTAGTCTTCCCAGGATGGTGTGTCTGTGGGGTCACTGGCTCTGGCCTCTTTCCTGCCACTATAGTGCTCTGTGGGTGGAGGGACGCCAGCACGGCGGCTGCAGACATTTAGGCTCAGATAGTTTACAGGTGAGTGTTGAGATTCAGGCTGTTGGGTGAAGTTTGGGTTCTCCAAGGCTGTGTTGTTTCACAGTCCTGCAGCAGCATGTGAGAGTCTGTGCACCTCTTCTGTTCATCTCAACAGGTGTGTGAAGACACCTCATTAGGGGTTTAATTTGCATATCCCTAAAGGTATGTCAGGACTGTATCCATTCTCCATATTCCGTATATATGCTTAGCAAATCATTCCAGAAGCTGGAGTATGTGAAGAAGAATGTGGCATTGAGATTAGAAGAAGATTCATTAACAACCTACATTATGCAAATGTTAACAACCTTGTTTGCAGAAAGTGAAAGGAACTTGAAGCATTTATTGCAGAAGATCAGAAACTATAGCCTTCAATACAGTAAGTTATATCTCAGCATGAAGAAAACAAAATTCCTCACGACTGGACCAGTGGGCAACATACAGTATATATGGAGAAAAGATTGATGTCATTCATTTACTTTTACTTGGATCCACAACCAACACGCACGGTGGCAGCAGACAAGAAGTCAAAAGATGTGTTGCACTGGGAAAATCTGCTTTAAGGACCTCCAGAGTGCTAGAAAACAAGGATACCAGTGTAAAGACTGGTGCGCCTGATTCAAGCCGTGGTCTTCTCAGTTGCTTTGTGTGTGTTTTCTGTGCTGCTGAAGAGTATGGAATAGTCCTCAGACCAACAAGCATGTGCCTTGGAGGAAGTGGAGTCAAAGGTCGTCTCATACCTGGGGCTTGTTGTAAGGAGGGGCTGACGCTGCCTGGATCTGTAGGCTCCAGCATATTAGTGCTGAAGATGGTGGAGGATGGAGATCTGACCTGTCTACAGGGTCACTATGTTGTCACCGTGATGGGACCAAACAGCAGGAAAGTACGTGACTCATCTCATTGTGTGCTTAGAACCTTTTACTTTCTCCATCGTTTAAGTGGACTTGTTTGCTTGCTTATTGTTGAACTTGAGAGTTCTTTTTATGTTCACAGCCCAGTCTTCCATTAGAATGTGTTTTATAGATCCTTCACAGAATGTGCATTTTAAAACTCAAGCATCTTGGTATATCTAAGAAGTCTCCTAAAAATAAGACTATAAGATTTTTTCCCCCTCCTGTTTTATTTTAGAACTTTTATAGTCTGAGGCTTTACTCCTAAGCTTGTGACCTATTTCGAGTAAGTTTTTGTATATCTGGTGAGATTCCTTTTTGGGGGTCATGTCATTGTTCACCTCCATGTCTGAAATAGATTAATCTTGTGTTTGTGGCTTTTGCCCTATTCCCTGGTCTCTGTCTTCTCTCACTGACATGTGCTGATGGATTACTGTAGCTTGATAGCTAAGTGTGACTTCTGATGTTTTCTTTAAAATTTTTTTTGGCTCTTCTAGTCTTGACTTTCTCATGTAATTTTAAAATTGACTTGTGGGTGTGTTTTTTTTCTACCTATCAAAAACTCCAAAAAACTTTTTGGGATTTTGATTGGTATTGTGTTAAAATATTATAAATTGTTGTGAGGGAGAATTGACATTGATACTGAGTTTTCCAACCCAGTGTTACACTATAGGAACCTTGCCTGTTTGTATATAATTCATGAATGAAGAATGATTTTTGTATTTTCAAATAGTTGAGGAAAAAAATCCAAAGAATACAGTTTGTCACGGCTGTCGCTGTGTGTCCTCGGGAGCTCAGCTCTGGTCTGACAGTGTCATCCAGTACAGGAAGAAAGGCCTGCACGCTGCTTCAGAGGCTCAGCCAGTGAAAAGCGTGTGAGTGGGGCCCAGGGTCACTCTGCAGTCGGCCACATGTCCTGTCCCAGCCAGGAGTGGCCGCTGTGAGCTGGAAGGCCGACTTGATGGCACCTCACAACAGTAGCAGTGTTGCAGGAACCCATTTGTGCTCGCTGGTTGGGCTTCACGGCCGTGTCACCTGCTTCGTGGTTTCGGTGCTGCGTTCCCAGGACCATCCACACTGCACTCTATTGATTTGTTTGATTACTCAGTAGACCCGTCATGGCCAACTATGAAAGAGGAGTTTGGTGATTGGATGTAAGATGTTTGTGCCAGGAATTTTGCCGCTTTATCCATCTTGAAGTTAGCGCTTAAATAGGATTATCATATTCACAGTGTTGTGTGGCTCTCACTGTGCTCCCCGTGTGTGTCAGTTCATGTCCACTGTGGCAGCAACGTCTGACTACGTGTGTGTTTTTCTTTTTTGGAGAGAGTGCAGCAGTCCTCTTGTTCATGACTTCTCCACATGGTTCTTAACACTCGAGATCCAGGCTCTGGCAGGTGACACACCTGTGTCTCTGGGCTCTTCAATGTTCTTTGAGGGCAGGGACATCCTGTGGGCCGGACATTGAGCTCCGCCCATCTCCTGCCCACCTCCCAGCCACCATCGCTGCCACCAGGTGCCCGACTCCTAGCTTCAGCAGCAGGAGCAGCAGTAAGAAAACCTGGTGGTGGGCTTCTGTGAGAGCCAGAACACAAAGTCCTGTTGATGTTGTGGACATTAAGTGATCCGTATTTGTATTTATTTTCAAAACTTTCCCATTATTTCAGACATAAACCGCCTACCCATCAGCCACTAATCTACTTTTTTGTCTATGGATTTGCCTGTTGTAGACAGTTCACACAAGTGGAGTCAGACAATGTTTGTCCCGTTGTGTCTAATTTAGCTTACTCAGCAGCATGTTTTCAAGGTTCACTTACATTGTGACATGTTTCAGAACTTAAATTTGGCAAAGCGTTGCATATTAGCCATTGATTCTAGCTGTGCTGAGGAAATATATATATTTGTAGAGCAGACTATAGTCTCATCACAGAGAAATAATGTTTTAAAAATGAAAAAAGTTTATGAAAACAAAACAGAAGATTATCATCAAAGTAGGTTTCCAGCCTAGCCCTGTAGTGGTGCAGCAGAGGAAGCCATTTCCCCATGAAGTAGGAGGTTGAGTTTGATTA
The DNA here is from genome assembly GCF_000299155.1 of Elephantulus edwardii. Taxonomy (NCBI): domain Eukaryota; kingdom Metazoa; phylum Chordata; class Mammalia; order Macroscelidea; family Macroscelididae; genus Elephantulus; species Elephantulus edwardii. The sequence goes on along the minus strand of NW_006400190.1, from coordinate 166,199 downwards.
TTAGTAACAGACACGTGTCCAGAGCAGATGTCGTTGAGGGAGACCACTAGCCTTTTGGAGACAGAGTTACTTGAAGAGTTGAGGACCTTAGGAGCAACATTAGTCAACAGACCAACAGACAACTCACTGCCGCTGTGGCAGAACCAACTCCTAGCCGAGCCTCCCGCGGGCTTTCAGGGACTGGGTCGCACAGGGAGAGACAGCCCTTCCCTCCTGCACAGCACCTGATGTTTCAGGCCAGTACAGGGCCTGCTTTTTGATGAGCGATGCAGCTTCCTGTGAACTCCACACTAGAAGCGAGACTGATAACCGTGACTGGCTTTCCTTGACCATCAGTGGGTCAGCTAGCTGTCTATGGGAGGCATCACTCTGGGTTGTCATGGCTGAAGGATGGGCCCTTGTCCATAGTCTGGGAAGAACCACAATTATTTTCCAGAAGAGTTGAAAAAACTCTAATGGAAAGTCAAGTGGAATCTGCCAAGATGTATTAAGAGCTGATGGTGATGATAAAACAGAACAGAAGACGACTTTGGTGGGCAAATTTATGCTTACCTGCAATTAGTAATTGTCTTACTTTATGGAAAACGTGAGTTTGTCTTGTATTACTAAATCACAATGTCCAGTGCACTTCATTTGCTCTAGTGAATTTAATGATTGTCAGTTCTGTGACTTTCCTTTTTTTGTCAGAAATAGAACTTGTCATATAGCAGTTTAATGGCTTAGCATTAATACAGTTTTATTAATGTTTTAATGTGATTTTTTTCAAAAAAACTCAGGGCTGAAAATAGAACTTTTCTGAAAAAAAAAGGAGATCAGCCACCGACCATTTATTATCAAACCATATTGAACATTGAATGACTTTGGAAATGAACTTTTGTCAGAGTTCGGTTCTTTAATGACAGCATCCTGCAGTGACAAGGCACTAATTTGGTCCCTCTTTGTGTGTGTGTGTGTGTGTGTGTGTACCATCAAATCAGATCTGACTGGTACAGGACGAGATTGCCCTTCCTTCTCCAGCAGCATCTGGTGGATTTGAACCGCATACCTCTGGGATTGCAATGCAGGTCCCTCATTTTGATGACAGCTAATGTCTGAATCACTAGTAATGCCACACTCTTGTATAGTTCTCTGTCAGAATATGAGATGAAGAGTGAGGTTTTTATTGCTACTAGCTTTGAGCATATTTTCTGAGCTCCAGCAACAATTCCAGCAGTGTAATTTTGAAACTTGATCAACAAATTACATTTATACATTTAAAGATTCATTTCACTACAGTTGAGAAGCTTCCACAAACCTTTCCAATAAGGGGATTAATCAGCAGTGTATTGATAACACTGCTGTTTGGGGATTCCCCAGGACCACTTCAGGTTCAATAATTCACCTTGCAGATTCTTAAGTGTCAATACATGTGGGTCCAGCTTACTGCAGCAAACGTCTACAGACCAACATCAGCAAAGGGGAGAAGTGTGTGGGACAGAGGCCAGGAGGGACACGGAGGGAGCCTCCAGCTGTCCTCTCCACTGTCACCATGTGGGTGACTTCATTCTCCCAGCACAGCTTGAGGACTAGAGTCTTAGAGGGGGTCGAGTTACTACATTTGTGACTAACCTTAGTCTCTAGCCCTTCAAGTTGATACCTTGTGGTTCAGAGTGCTAATCACAGATCACCCCGTCACCATGGACTGTCTGGTATGGCTCAAGGCTCCAAGGTAGACGACACCCATCAGGCAGGAAGGACCATGGTGGAGCATGCAAGGTGAAGACAACCCAGACTTACCGCTTGGTACTTTCTAGAAAAATGTCAGGGGAAGAAGAGAGAGTTCTGTAGATGCCATTTACTTGTCTTTTATTGACTCTGCAAAAGTGTTCAACTGGATTATAACAAATTATGGGTAAATTGTGAAGAATTGGAATTCCAGAATACTTTATACTTCTGTGGAATGTGTCCATGGACTAAGACAGAAAGGGATACTGTGTGATTTAAATCAGGAAAAGTAAGCATCAAGATTGTGTATTCTTACTGTATTTATTCAATATGTAAGTTGAACAGATAAACGGAGATGCTGTTCTATATGTAGAAATTGGCATCAGAATTTGAAGGAGACTTAATAATCTGGGATATGCAGGTAACACAATGTTTGCAGAAAGTGGACGGAATATGAAACACTTACTGATAAAAATCAGAGACTACAGCCTTTTGTGTGGGTTACACCTCATCATAAAATCCTCACAACCAGACCAATAGTCAGCTTTAGGATAAAAATTAGAAAGGATCGAAATTGTTTGTGATTTCGTTTTCCTGGATCCATAGTCAACACCCACAGAAGCAGTGGTCAGGGTATCAGAAGACATGGCATTGGGCAGATCTACCAAGGACTTTTTTGAGCACAAAAAAGAAACCCATGTAAATCATGGGTTGGAAAACTTAACATGTGACATGACAGTCTGCAGATACAATGAAACCCCAATCCAGAGCTCGGAATCTTTGAAATTTCTTAAAAGCGATGGAAAAAGTAATCATCAATTTTAGTAAAGAATCCTTCCCTATGTAAAATGGTACCAAAGAAAAACAAGTAGGTCTTGTACTTCCTGATTCAAATGCAACTTCACAACGACAGTAATCAAACGAGCTTGGTACTGGTACAGTGACAAGTACTTAGACCAATATAATGGAATTCAGAACCCAGGATTAACTTTATTTACCTATGGACAAATGATCTTTGACAGAGATGCACTCTTTTTTTTTTTACTTTCTTTTTGTGTGTGTGTGTGTAAACATACACACAAGAATCGAGGAGTTTATTGGTGGTAATTTGCATATTAGGTCATGTGCTCTTTTTTTATTTTTTTTTATTTAGGTTGTTTATTTTTCATTTCAATGAACATCTACAGAGACTTTGGGATTCCATCCACTCATTGTTGCACCCCTCTCCCCGCACAAATCCCTCCCCCCTCCCATTTGCTCCTCTCCCTGAAAAGCAAAAGAAAAACTCCCTCACTGGTACACAATCCCCCCACACACACCTCCCCAAACCCCACCTCCTACCCCCAAATATAATCCACTCTGCAACCCTCATTGCATACTCCTACGATAAAAATAATGCCCTAAAATATAATACTTTTAGACTATTCTCTCCCCCATAGACTTCAATGCCGTAAACATATTTCATCCAGTTTTTCTCAGTCTTACCCCCACCCCAATGCCAGCCTCATTCTACAACAGTGGCACCATATAGCATTTGTCCCTTTGTGACTAAGATACCTCACTCAGCATAATGTCCTCCAGGTTCACCCATTTTGAATAATATTGCATGAGTTCCTTGTTTTTCAATGCAGCATAGTATTCCATTGTGCGAATATACCACAGCTTCTCTACCCATTCGTTTGTTGATGGGCATTTAGGTTGTTTCCAACTCCTTGCTATTGTAAACAAAGCCGCGATAAACATGGGTATACATATATCTACTTGGATGTCATTTATGGTCTCTTTAGGGTATATTCCCAGTAGTGGAATTGCTGGGTCAAATGGTATCTTTATTTGCAACTTTTTGAGAAAGCGCCACAATGCTTTCCACAGTAGTTGCACCATTTTACACTCCCACCAACAGTGAATAAGGGTTCCAGTCTCTCCACAACCTCACCAGCATTTGTTGCTTGCTGTTCTGTTAAATTTTGCTAGTCTTACTGGAGTGAGATGATATCTCATGGTTGTCTTGATTTGCATCTCTCTCAGGGCTAGGGATTTTGAACATTTCTTCATGTGTTTGTTGGCCATCTGAATGTCTTCCTTGGTGAAGAGAGATGCACTCTTAAGTGAAGGGGAGGAACCTTTTCAACAAATGGTGCTGGGAAGATGATACCTACTTACAGAAAATGGAAACAACGTGTACGCCACATTAAAAAACTGAAGGTGGATCAAGGTTGTAGGCATAATACCTTAAACTATAGAGATCATAAAAACATGAGATAGACTTAAGAAAACTTTAATCCTCTCAGAATTCATTGCTGTTGAGTTGGAACCTGCTTATAGCTGGTCTTTCAGCTAGGTTTCAGAAACTAAATCTAGCATGCTTTCAGATATAACTGACAATGCACAGTCAGCAAAAGAAGCCAGATGATTGAAACCACCTTAAAATTAAATCCTAATAACAAGGAAAGAACTTTATTATTTTTTTTTTCAAAGAAGAAAGCTAACTGGGGAGGGGGTAAGGGAGGAAAATGTGCAACAGTGAATGAATGGAAGTCCAAGTTCGTTATAAACTTTCATTAAAATCTCAGTTTATATAAAAGGGGGGGAACCCTCAGGGACAAGGAAAAATGGGGGACAAATGAAATCCTTATGTTGAAAGACTTCAGAAGAGCAAAGGGAAAACCTACAGATAAATGCAAAGAAGAATCTGACGTCTCTAGAATTTATGGAATGCTCCAGCCCCTCAAAAAAGAAAAGGACCCTAATTACATAATGGACAGAGGATATTAATAGATACTCTACCATAGGAAACGTTTAACAAAGAAATGCTCAAGGTCATGAGGCCGACCAGAACCCAATGAGATAATATCCCAGTGACAACAGCAGACAGCAAATGCTAATGAGAGATTGGAACTCATGTTGCTGGTGGGAATGTAAAATAGTGCAGCCACAATGGAAAGTGACTTGGTGTTTCCTTAGAAAGTTGGGAATAGAAATACCACTTGATTGAGCAAGTCCACTACCAGGTCTTTATACTGAAGGCATAAGCGCTGTAAGCAGGCAGGCTTACATGTATGTATGTGGTTTTGTTGCAGCATCATTAACAATAGCAAACAGTTGGAAACAATACAGTGTCCTTCAGCAGACAAATGACTTTTAAAAATCTGGTACATTCACTCTGGAGTATTAGGCATCACTAGAAAGTGTTGTGGCACTTGTGAAATACTGCACATCATGGATGAGTCTAGAATAAATTGTGCTGAATGGCATATTATAGAAAGCTAAGGAAATGTTTCCACACAGTGGATTTTGTATAGATGCAAGGAGAGTAAAAAGAAATAGGTTTGTTGACAGGAAAGAGACACAATAAAGGGTTGGTTTACTCACTGTTGAGTTAGAACCACCTCCGTGTGCCTTCCATTGGGGTTTCAGAGCCTGTGTATCATGTGAGAGAAGATTGCCCTTCTTTTCCCTCTGAGCATCTTGTGGACTTGAACTGCTTTCCTTTGAGTTGACAGTGCACTTGCTTACTGCTAGGCAAGCAGTACTGCCTAATGGGTTAATGGAATGCTGGTGGCCTCCTGGTGAGGAACTGCACTGTCAACCAACGGTACCCCCAATCCACTGGTTGCTTCTCAGGAGAAAAGATGTGCAGCTCACTCCGTAAGGGGTTGATGTTGATTGCCATCGAGTTGAGCACAACTCATAGCGAGCGACCCTATAAACAAAAGACCTGAAGTCTTTCTATAACTAGCACTTCTCACTGTTCATAGAGTTTCCAGAGGCATGTTTAGACACTAATTAGTTACATTGATTATTGGTAATTAATGCTATGTTGTTGTTATGTACCATCGAGTTGTTTGCGACTCATAGCGACCCTATGACAGGAGCCCTAAATGCCGTTCTATCCTGTGCCAACTTCGCCGTCTCAAACACATTCATTCCCACCATTCCACT
>NW_006400190.1:132974-160183 GCF_000299155.1 Elephantulus edwardii | reverse complement strand
GTACTCTTGAGAGGTCCCTCACAGCTGACTTTCGCAATGCAATTCATCTCCTGATTTCCTAGCTGCTGTTACCAAGAGTGTTGACTGTGGAAGAAAGTATTTATTAAAGATTACATGAAAAATCCATATGATCTGTAAACTTTAATTAAAAAAATAACAAAGAGGGGTGGAAAGAATCTCTTTGGAATATTAAAAAAGACAAAAAATGTTGCTTTGAGGACTAAGTCTATCCAAGCCATTGTATTTTCATTTATCTCATACACATGAATTCTCAATGTCAGCCATAACTTATTATAATCCACATCATCAAATGCCTTTGTATAGTAAATAAAGCAGAAATAAACAGTCTTCTGATATTCTTTAATTTCAGCCACAATCCATCTGACATCAGCAATGATAACCCTGGTGTCATGTCCTCTTCTAAATCCTGCTTGAACTCCTAGCAATTCCCTATCTATATTCTGTTCCAGCCATTTTTGAATGATCGTCAGCAATATTTTGCTTGCATGTGATATTAATGATACTGTTTGATCGTTTCCCCATTCTGTTGGATCACCTTTTCTGGGAATGGGAACAAATACAGACCCATTTGTGTTCATGCAAAACCTGTACCTAAACCAGGAAACTGCTGTGTGAACAGAGCAAGGGAACACTACGTGGTTTAAAATGAAGGTAATGTGTCAGGGCTGTATTCTCTCCATACTTATTCAGTCTGTATGCTGAACAAATTATCCCAGAAGCTGGACTCTATGAGGAGTGCGGTATCAGTATCAAAAGACTCATCGGTAACCTCTGTTATGCAGATGACACAAACTTGCTTTCTGAAAATGATGAGCACTTGAAGCACTTGTTGCAGAAGATCAAGGAATATAGCCTTCAGTATGGACTGCGTCAGTGTCATGAAAACAGATTCTAACCACTGGACTGATAGGCAACATCATGATAGATGGAGAAAAGTTTGAAACTGTTAACAACTTCATCTTGGATCCATAATAAACACCCTTGGTACCAGCAGTCAGCAGATCAGGAGGCCTATTTCACTGGGAAAGTCTGCAATTAGGGACCTCTCTAAATTATTGAGGAGTAACGGTATCAGTTTGGGGACTAAGGTGCATCTGATTCAGGCCATAGAGTTTCTGATCACTTGGTATGCATCTGAGAGAGCTGAACAATTAATAATGATGGTAAAAAAAAAAAATTGATGCCTTTGAGCCGTGGTGTTGGAGAAGAGCACTGAACATCCCATGGAGGGCCAAGAAAATGAACAAGTCTGTCTTGGAGAGGATGCAGCCAGAGTACTCGTCAGAGACAAAGATGATGCAGCTTCGCCTCACATCCTTTGGGTATGTTGCTGGGGGGGGCTATTCCTTGGAGAGGAACATGATGCTTGGAAGGGTGGAGGGTCAGCGAAGGAGAACAAGACCCTCAGGCAGGTCAGTTGACTGCTGCAGTGGGTTCTAGTGTGTCAGGAAAAGTGAGGATGGCGCAGGATAGAATAGGGTTCAGATCTGTTGTTTATTGGATCATACTCAACTTGGTTGTATCTAACACACACATGCAAAATCTGGACAATGAATAATAAGTGAAGAATTGATACCTTTGGATTACTGTGTTGGTAAAGAATTTGAAAGGTACCCTGAAGTGCCAAAAGAACAAACAAATCTCTTGAAGGCCCCTTCCTTAGAAGTGAGGATGATGAGGCCGTGTTATCAGGAGGGACGGCTTCAGCTGCTGCGTGGTGGAGCCCGGTGGCATGGTGTGTTCCGGGTTGGACTGCTGACTGAGGGATGAGTGGTTTGAATCCGTTGACTCCAGGAGAAGATTTGGAGACCTTGAAAACCTGATCATGACCATGGTTTGGAATCTTGTTGAGGGCAGTGAGAAAGAGGAAAACCCTTGTGATGTTGATTGACACAGTGGTAGAAAGAATGGGTCCAGACAGCAACACGTGTACAGGCGACACAGGGCCGGGCAGGATTGTGCTCTGTCTGTGAAGTTGCTTGGAGTCAAAGCCTAGTTAACAAGATTTCTAAAACTGTAGAGCAGTTCAACATTACAGGTTTTACAATGGGTTTTTTATTATAGTTGTTGTTATGTGCCGTTGAGTCGTTTGCGACTCATAGCGACCCCATGTACAACAGCCCTAAACCCTGCTCTATCCTGTGCCAATCGCATTGCCTCTGACACACCCATCCCGATTACCCCAGTCACTGAATCAATCCACCTCATAGAGGGTCTTCCCCTCCTGCGCTGTCCCTCCACCTTACCAAGCATGATGTCCTTCTCCAAGGACCTGTCCCTCCTTACAACATGTCCAAAGTATGTCAGACGAAGCCCCAGAATCCTTGCCTCCACGGAGTAGCCTGGTTTAACCTTCTCCAGGATGAATCTGTTTGTTTTCCTGGCAGTCCATGGTGTTCTCAACACTCTTCTCCAGCACCACAGCTCAAAGGCATCAACTCTCCTTCCATCCTCCCTCGTCATTGTCCAACTCTCTGATGCATAACAAGTGATTGCAAAGACCATGGCCTGTATCAGGTGCACCTTAGTCTCCAGAGAGACACCGTTGCTCTTGAGTAGAGAGGTCCCTAACAGCAGACTTTCCCATCGCAATATGCTTTTTGATTTCCTGGCTGCTGGTGCCAAGAGTATTGACCATGGAGCCGAGCAAACTGAAGCTGTGAACAATCTCAATCTCTTCGCCATCCATCCTGATGCTACCAGTTGGTCCAGTGGTGAGAGTCTTTGTCTTCTTAACATTAAGCCTCAGTCCATACTGAAGCTGCCGTATTTTATTATAGAGAACACTAATTTTTAATCTGGTTAACAAAATGTTATTTCTCCAAAAAGAATTCATAAGTACACCTATACTGGAGAAAATTGTGCTTGTTTGCTAATTTGCTTTCATTTCATTTGTAAAAATCTGTGAAGAACTTTGTCATTAAACTATTACCTACATAATAATTTTGACTTAACTTTGCCCCATAAAGCCTAAAATATTTACTAACTGGTCATTTACAGGAAAAAATTGCCAACCATTATTTTAGCCCATTAACACTTTGTTGTTGTAGCTAGGTACTGGTGATTCGAGTACGACTCATAGTGATCCTATGAACAAAAGATCTGAACCCTGTTCTGTCCTGTGCCATCTTCAAACTTCCTGACACAGAAGAGCCCATTGCGGCTGTCACTGTGTCAGTTCACCTGATTAAGGCTCTTCCTCTCCTTTGCTGACCCTCCACTCTTCCCAGCATCATTTCCCTCTCCAAGGAATAGCACCTCCTAGGAACATGTGATGAACACTTTAATATTACATTTATTTAAGTCTTTATTTTTCTCAGTCATGTTTTGTGGCTTTCAGCAATAGGTCTTTGTGTATGTAAGATTTATAGTTATGTGTTTAATATTTCTTGATTCTGTTGTAAACGGTACATTTGAAAATGTCCCTTTCTAAGTTTAAGTTCATCCCAAGGGTGTTGCTGTGGAGTGTAGACTGTTGACTGTGGGACAGCAGAACTGCCTCGGGGACTCTCCCAGGCTGGAACCATGGAAGCAGACGACCTCATCTTCCACCTGCAGAATGACTAGTGGGTTCACTCTTTTGATCTTTTGATTATCAGCTGAGTGCTTAACTCCTCCGCCACCAGAGCTCTTAATTGTCCACTGTGGTGATCCAGTTCACTGCCATCAAGTTGAACCTGTTAGCAGCAGATCTGAACCCTGTCCTTTCCGGTCTGTAAATAAGCTGCTTATGGATGATGTCCTAGACATTGTCCCATAGCTTTCCTGGTTTTCAGTCATTAGTGTTCAGTGTGCTGTGATACTGATGTACCAAATGTGAGAATGGTTACCCATGATGGACAGTGTTTGGCGGCGCTCACGATTAAAACAAGCTTAGAAGCAGGAGTGGCATCCACTTGTGAAATGACTTGCCTCTAGAAACCCTGTGAACCTGGAGAAAGGACCAAAGTCACACAGGTGTCCAGGACTTTCATTCCTAGGGTCACTATGAGTCACCTACAACTCAACGGCACTTAACAACAATAACAAGAGCAGCATAGACGGAACAGTTGGCCTAGTGGACAGAAAGTCATGCTCCCAAGCCAAAGGTGGGTGACTCTACTCCACGGACCTCAGGCCTGCCTTTAATTGTTTTTGGTGAAACATTCTTCTAGGTCATGTAACCCTGATATGTCCCCTTACTGTACAGAGGTAACTCGTTGTTGTGAAGCCAACACTGTGACACTGATGAGTCAAATGCGAGAATGGCCACCCATGGTGGACAGTGTTTGGTGGAGCTCCCTGAATTAAAACAAGCTTGGATGCAGGAGTGAGTGGCATCCACTTCCACAATAGCTTGCCTCTGGAATCCCTATGAACCTGCAGAAAGGACGAAAGTCACACAAGTGTCCAGGACTTTTGTTTATAGGGTCAATATGAGTTGCCTACGACTCGACGGCTCGTAACAACAACAACAACAAAGTATTCAGTATGTCAGATCTATTTGTGAAATGTTAAGTTCAGTTGGGGTAGATTCAAGTTTGTATTTTGGTTTTTGTGGACTCGTTTTTATTTTCCTCACCTTCAGTTTGAACTTGTATCTGAAGAGTTGATGGTCTGTTCCACTGTCAGCCCTTGGCCTTATTTTGACTGATGATCCTGAGTGAACTCAATCCACAGTTGTCGTCAGTCTTATTCCTGCTTGGTTCACTAGGTGAGATCCATGTGCATTGTTGCCATTTACGCCTTTTGAGAAAAATATGTTCACGATGAATAAAATCAATGATAGTACAAAATTTTGTGCTATCTCCAGTATGTCTTACACCTTTCCACTTATACAGATTATTATTAGTAATAGTATAGTAGTAGTAGTACTAGTAGTAGTAGTGTATCTTGATTGACTGTTCAGTTGGTATCAGACTGCACAAGTTAGTAGAATTCCTGTCTTCATCTTTGCCTTTAGTGGTTGCATATATTTGAAGAATAGTAGTAACAAGTGTTCCCAGTGTGTGTATGGATAGTATTTTACCACTAACAGCCTTGTGTGTCAGGATAAATCTTGCTATTTTTTTTACTATGAACACAACACCTTTTTTACCAATTTGTCATTTCCAGCATAATAGATCATCTATTTCTCTCCTTAATAATGCCCACTGCCAGTCCGTCTCAGGTCAGGTGTGCTCAGAATGTTCGTTTTTATGCATTCCATTTTTTTGACAACTTACTTTCCTAGATTCACACGTTGTACATTCTGTGTTCCTCTTATTAATGGATGTTTGCAGTTACTTCTCTTCATTTTAAGTGTTGCCACATCAGCAAATGAAGGTTCTCCATTGCGTGAAAGTTTTACTCAGTACTCACCATTATGGTAGAATCTGCTTAGAGGAGGGAGCTTTGGTGGCCTAGTGATAAGAAACTGTGCTACCAACCAAAGGCACACAGTTTGAATTCAACAGCAGCTCCCGTGTGATTTACAGCCTCTGAAATCGCACTGGAGGGTCAGCTTTGAGTTTGTTCTGACTTAATGCGTAACATCTACTGTTCCTTAGAGGAAGCTGCTCTTTGCCAGCACATTTTGAGTGCCTTCCACCAGAAAGCCTCATTTTCTGGACCTATAACCAGCAGTGTTCTTAGGTTACTGAAGGATTTTCAAAGGCTTGCTGTTTCATAAGTTGGATGAACAATCCTACTTCTAAGAGAAGGAATGCGGAAGTAAGAGAGCAGAACAGATTTCGATGAGCAGTGTACAAATACTGAGCAAAGTATTTTAAAGAAATAGCTGGAGCAAAAAAAAAAAAACCCTGCATTTTTCAGGGAGAAAGAACTGAAGAACTCAAGCCTTGAGATACAAAACTTAATGATTCTATGGGTAAAATAATGAATTACATGGGAAGCATCAAAGGAAGATGGTAAGAATACACAGTCACTGTACCAAGAATTGGTCTATACAGAAAGATATTTACTTTTAAGTTTTATTGATGGTGTGAAAGTGTTTGACTGTGTAGATCATAACACATTATAGTTAACATTGAGAAGACCGGGAATCTCAGGACACTTAATTGTGTTCATGCTAAACCAGTACTTAGACTGAGAAGCAGTTGTCTGAAGAGACCAAAGAAATTCTGAAATCTGTATGTTGAGCAAGTAGTTTTGAGAAGCTGGACTATGTGAAGAAGAATGTGACATCAACAACCTGCTTTATGCAGATGACACAACATTGCTTGTAGACAATGAAAAAACATTTACTGAAGAAACTCAAAGACTATCATTTTCAATATGCATTACTTCTCAACATGATGAAAACAAAAATCCTCACAGCTAGACCAGTAGGCAACATCGTGATAGACGGGGAAGACTGGCGTTGTCAATGGTTTAATTTTACTTGGATCTAAGATCAACGTTCACAGTAGGAGCAGTAGAGAAAGGAAAAAACATTCTGCACTGGGAAGACCTACAGTTCAGGACCTCTTCAAACGCTCAAGAACAAGGATATCATTTTAAAGATTACCATGAGCCTGAGTGAAGTCATGGTATTTTTAGGGTTTTTTTATGTATCTGAAAGTTGGACAATGAATAAGGAAGATTAAAAAAGAACCAGTATCTTTCAAATACGGTGTTGGAGTACTGAATATCCCATGGACTGCCGAAAGAACAAACAAATCTGTTTTGGGGACAGTGCAGCCAAGGTGCTCCTTAGAGGCAAGGGTGATAAAACATTGTCTTATCCTTTGGGCTTGTCAGGAGGGACCAGTCATTGGAAAAAGACATCATGCTGGGAAAAGTAGGTAGAGGGTCAGCGAAGGACAAGAAGACCCTCAGAGAAATGGAGTGGTTCTAAGAGGCTTGGGCATGGTAGAGATCATGGAGATGGTTCAGCAGAAGGCCAGGTGCATATCTGCTGTCCACAGGGTTGCTGGGAACATAATCAACTTGATGGCAACAAACATCCTACACAGTTTATAGTTAATGAACTTTATATCTTAAGAACTGGCTAAACTGTCTGCCCCTTGTATACCATCAGATCTAATCCAACTGGCACAAGAAGGGATTGCCTGTTTCTCCAGCGGACCATCTTCTGGCTAAACTCTTGGAAGTTTATTTGCTTTCTGTATATTCTTTGGGAATTTTCCCTTTCAAGTCTGAATTACCTGTAAGGCTTAAATTTGGGTGTGGGTTTTGGGTTTTTTTTCGCAGTTCTCTCAGCTTGAGAATGCAGAGCGAGTTCTTCTATTCCAGCTCCCTGCACAGTCCATTCTATTACCCTGCTTGTATTTGAAATCTTCTGTTCAGCTCTTTTACTTCAGCATGTTCCCCCTTTGTTCTGGCGTCTCGACTGTCTAGTGTGAATTTTTAGAGCTCCTTCTGACATCAGTTTCTCCTGTCTTTGTAATGACTTTTGCTTTCTTCATGGGTGATACTGTCCCACAACACATCTGGTCTTCAATCATTGGGGTTCAGTGCTGCAAACCTATTCTTAACATGATTTTGAAATATGCTAAGCTTGGCTTCAATCCTAAGACTCATGGTTCAATCCACCAGTAGGTCTGAGGGAGAAGGATGGGCAGTGGCCTTCCTTGCTATTAACTGCTTCTGAATACCCGCCAGAGGGTCAGCTATGGGTCAGTTTTGACTCGATGATACACAGCAATATACTGAATGACCCAGAGAGCGTCAAAAGAAGATAGAGGGACGACACAGAATCACCGTACCAGAAAGAACTGACTGACAATTAAAAATTTCAGGAAGTACCATAGGAGCAGGAGCCAATGGTGATGAAGGAGGAAATAGAAGCTGCATTGAAAGCATTTTCAAAATATAAGGCCCTAGGAAATAGATGGGATACCACTTGACTTGTTTCAGTGAAGAGATACAACCCTGGAAAAGCTCACCAGTCTATGCTAGAAAATTTGGAGGACAGCTGCCCAACAGATTGGAAGAGGTCCATATTGTTCCCATTCCTGAGAAAGATGACCCAACAGAATATGGAAACTATTGAACAATATCATTGCTATCACATGTGAGCAAAATACTGCTGAAAATCATTCAGAAACAGAACAGTATAGGAAACTGCCAGAAGCTCAAGCAGGATTTAGAAGAGGCCGTGGCACAAAGGATACTATTGCTGATGTCAGGTGGATCCTGGCTGACAGTAAAGAATACTGGAAGAATGTCTGTGCTTTATTAACTATGCAAAGACTGGATCATCACAAGTTATGGCTAACATTGACAAGAATGGGAATCCCAGAGCACTTGATTGTGCTCATGCAAAACCTGTACCTTAAACTAGGAGGCTGTTACGCCAACAGAGCAAGGGAATAATATATGGTTTAAAATTAAGAAGGGAGTGCATCAGTGTTGTATTCCTCTCCATACCTATTCAATATGCATGCTAAGTAAATTATTGGAGAAGCTACACTCTGTGAAGAGGACTGTGGCATCAAGATTGGAAGGAGACTCATCAATAACCTGTGTTATACAGATGGCACAGTCTTGCTGAAAGTGACGAGAACGTGAAGCACTTATTGCAGAAGATCCAGCCTTCGCTATGGATTGCATCTCAAGCAGATGTCCTTTGCACATGGCTGATAGCAGCATCATGATAGATGGAGAAAAGATTGAAATAGTCAACAACTTCATCTTACTTGGATCCGCAGTTAACACCGTTGGTACGAGCAGTCAGGAAATAGGAGACAAACTGCACTGGAAAAGTGCAAATTTTCGAGTAAGGATGTAATTTTGAGAACTGTGGTACCTCTGATTCAGGATATGTTCTTTTTGTTAACTTGCTATGCACCTGAGAGCTGAACCATGAATAAGGATGACAGAAGAATTGATGCCTATGGGCTGTGGTGTTGGAGAAGAGCACTGAACACCCCACAAATAGTCAAGAGAACAAACAGATAGGTCTTGGAGAGGATGCAGCCACAGTGCTTCTTGAAGGCAAGGGTGATGAGGCTTCGCCTCCTTTACTTAGAGGGTGTGTTACTAGGAGGGGCTATTTCTTGGAGAGGGACATGATACTGGTAACAGAGGAGTGTTGGCGAAGAAGAGGAAGGCCCCTGACCAGGTAGATTGACAGGGTGGCAGCTGTAATGGGCTCTAGTGTGTCAGGAAGTGTGAGGATGGCACAGGATAGACAGGGTTCAGAGCTGTTGTTCATAGAGTCGCTATGGATCATACTTGAGGGTACGTGACGACAGTGTAATTTCAGGGGTGGAAATTTTGTCAGTACCCTTCGTATTGCTTCCTTGGTGGTTTAGATTTCTATTGGGAATGGATCCTGTATTTTCTTACATTGTTTCACTGCATTTACACCAGCGTGTGTACCCAGTATTCCCCAGTGGATTGAAGGTCACTGTGAGTTAGAATGGGGGAGATATATATATATATATATATGTTGCTGGGTTTATGATGCCCTGTGGAACTTCTAGTATGACTACACTTGAACTTCAGTGAGATGGATTGATTCAGTGACTGGGATAATGGGGGTAGGTGTGTCAGAGACAGTAAGATTAGCACAGGAGTAGAGCAGGGTTTAGGGTTGTACATAGGGTCACTGTGAGTCACAGGTGACTTGACAGCACCTGACAACAACACACTTGAACCTGAGGAGGACCTGAAGCACTTGCTGCAGAAGTTCAAGGACTGTAACCTTCAATATGGATTGAAGCTCAACATCAAGAAAATGAAGATTCTCACCACTGGGCCAATTGGCAGCATCATGATAGATGATGAAGAGACTGAGATTGTTAACAGCTTTCAATTGCTTGTCTCTACAGTCAACACCTCAATACCAGCAGATGAATTGCATTGGGGAAAGTCTGCTGTCAGGGACCTCTCCAAAGTACTGAAGAACAAAGATGTCAGTCTGGAAACTAAGGTGCATCTGATTCAGGCTACAGTCTTTGCAGTTACTTTCTATGCATCGGAAAGCTGGACAATGACTAGGGATGATAGAGAATTGATGCCTTTGAGGTGTGGTGCTGGCAAAGAGGACTGAATAAACCATGAACTGCCAAGAGAACAAAAAGTTCATCCTGGAGAGGGTGAAAAACCAAGGTGCTGCTTGGAGGCAAGGATTATGAAGCTCTATCTGACATACTTTGGGCATGTTGCAAGGAGCTACCAGTCCTTGGAGAGGGACATCATGCTTGGGAGGGTGGAGGGACAGCTCAAGAGAGGAAGGCCCTGGATGAGATGGATTGACTCAGTGACTGGGGTAATGTGAATAGGCATGTCATAAGGTTGGCTCAGGATATAGCAGGATTCAGAGCTCATGGTACATAGGGTCACTATGAGTCACAGGCCATCTGATGGTACATAACAACATTTGAACCTGGAAAGGTTAAAAATATTACAAGTGACTAACAAACATGATCATAAATCTCCATTGAAAAGATTGAAGGTTTCATTCTACTTTGATGAACAGTCTAGAAATTAAATGGAATCATTGCACTGGGCAGATCTTCAGGAGAGCCTTAAAACGTCGCATTGGTGTAAAGGTGTACATACATGTATGAAAATGAAATTAGAAGAAAAGAGTACAGAGGAATTGTTCCTGAACTGTAACAAGTGGAAAGCGTCTGTAGAATGGACTGTGGGCCACCAAGAAAACCGACACCCTCAGCAACAAGACGCTTAAACCAGGATGCTTCTTAGAAACAAAGATGGGCAGACTCAGTTCACAGATCAGAAAGGGTCTGTGAGTCAGAACTACATTGATAGAGTGAAAACGTGTTCATGAGGGTGATTGGATTTCTCTAACATCGTTCCTATCACTGTCAGGGTCATCATGGCCTGGAGTTACCCCCTTTTCTGTTTCTGTTTTTTCTTTCTTGCTGTTTTGTAGAATCCACCAGTAAAGGCACTGGCCTTGAAGCTTTCTCTGAGAATATTTGTAGCTATGGGTCAAATTTATTTAATAGGTTATGTTCCTCATTTGCTGAAAGCAGTTTGTCATTTTAGGAATTAGTCCTTTCATCTCAGCTGTTGAATTTATGGGTGCAGTAAACGTAAACCTTACTACCGCACTGTATCAGATCTAGAAGAGACCTATCCACACCTAGAATTATCACATTGTGTCAGCAATGGAAAGAGACACTAAGTCACAAAACTTAGCCAAAGCTCTGTGGTCAGGATCTTCCCTTAGTAAGGCCTCAAGCAAAAATCTTACCCTGAAGTTGATACATGGGATTTGGACTTACATCCTCCTAAACAGGAGACAGACAACAGCGTGAGAGACCAGTTAACAGTGAGTGGTGTATTGTGTACAGTGTGTGGTACAAGGCATCACAGAAGTGACTGGTGATCATATCGGGAGGTGGCTGGGGAAGGGAGGGTTTGACCAGGTAGCCGAGTATAAGGAATGACGACGTAGTAGGGAGAGAGAAGGGACAAGTCATACGTGCTTGTGGGGCTGGGGACAGCGAATGTGCTGGTTATTTCTATAAGAGAAGAATCATCTGCTAGTTAAAGACGCTTGTCTGTTGGATACTGTTCTAACACTAAGTATCCAAAAAAAAAAAAAACCAGACTAAGAAGAAGGATTAGCCATCCACTTCTGAAATATTAACAGGCCTTTGAAAACCCTACATACAGCAGAGCACACTTAGAGTTGACTAACAGATACGGCAACTGAAGCTGAGCCTGCCAAAAAAGAGGAGAAACAGTTGTAAGAGGAAATTAACCATTGGTATGTGGGATGTGAGAGTCATGCATGTCAGAAAACTATACATTGTAAGAAAAGAAATGGAACACATAAATGACATATTTGTTATTACTGAAATGAGATGGACTGGCATGGGACATTTTTAATCCCATGACAAGATGATCTCTTATTCTGGAGTTGAAAATCTGAGAAAAAATTGGGGTTACTTTCATAGTTAAAAGGACCATTTTTAGATCCATCTTGAAATACAATATTGTGAGTGACAGGATAATATCCATACGCATACACGGAAGACCTGTTAATACCACTATCATTCAAATTTATGTGCCTACAACCAGAACCAAAGAGGAGGAAATAGATGATTTCTATCAACTGTTACAGTCAGAAATTGATTGAACTTATAACCAAGATGCATTAATAATAATGGGTAACTTGGTGAGTTCTGGTGGCCTACTGGCAAGAAGCTGCACTGCAATCCCAGAGGTGCATGGTTCGAATCCACCAGATGCTCTGCTGGAGACGGGACAATGTCCTCCTGTACTAGTCAGATCCATTTTGATGTCACACACACAAAAAATAAAATTAAAAAGAATAATAATGGGTGGCTGGAATACAAAAGTTGGGAATCAGGAAGAAGTATCAATAGTCAGAAAAATGGACTTGCTGACAAAAATTAGTCTGGGGATAGAATGATAGAATTCTGTACAATCAGTGATTTATTCATAGCAAATACCTTTTATTAGAAACACAAACACAGGCTATACACATGGATTTCACCTGATGGGATGCACAGGAATCAGATTGATTACATCTGTGGAAGGAACCATTGTGGAAGTTCAATATCAGCAGTGAAAACTAGGTGCTGATTGTTGAACAGACTATCAACTGCTCATATGCAAGTTCAAATTAAAGTTAAGAAGGTTAAATCATATACACAGGAATCAAAATTTGACCTTGAGTCTATCCCCCATGAATTTAAAAACCAATTCAGGAATAGCCTTGATGCCTTAAACACTAATAAACAAAGACCAGATCAAGAATATCGTTCACGAAGAATGCAAAAAGTCATTACAAAGAAGGAAGAAGAAGTAAAGACCAAAGTGGACGTCAGAAGAGACCCTGATTATTGCAGTAGGGTGCCGAGAAGCCAAAACAAAGGGAAGAAATTAAGGAGCTGAATAGAAGATTTCAAAGGGCAGCTCGGGAAGACAAGGCAAAATATAATGAAATGTACAAGGAGCTGAAGTCTTAAAAGGACCAAACTTGTTCAACATTTCTTAAGCTGAAGGAACTACAGAAGAAATTTAAGCCACAAGTTGCAATGCTTAAGGATGCTATGGGCAGAATACTGAATGATTCAGGAAGCATTAAAAGAAGATGGAAGGAGTATACAGAATCACTGTACCAAAAAAGAATTGGCTGACACAGAAGAATTTCCAGAAACAACATGAGCAAGAGGCAGTGATGATAGAGGAGGAAGTGCAGGCTGCTCTGAAGGACTTGGCAAAAAATAAGCCCCCAGGAATTGATGGAATACCAATTAAGGTATTTCAGTAAACAGATGCTGCCTTGCATGTGCTTATTAAGTTTTGCCAAGAAATCTGGAGGACAACTACTTGGCCAGCTGACTGGAAGAAATCCATATTATTCCCATTCCAAAAAAAGGTGACCTGACAGAGTGTAGAAATTACCAAACAAAATCACTAATATCACACACTAGCAAAATCCTGCTGAAGATTATCCAGAAATGACTGGAGCAGTACATTGACAGAGAACTACCAGATTGACTATAAAAAGGGATTTGCAAAAGGTTGTGTGGATTACAACCAATTGTGGCTAGCCTTGAGGTAAATGGAAATCTTTAGATCACTTGATTGTGCTTATGCGAAACGTAAACTTGGACAAGAAGCAGTCCTTAGAACAGCAAGGAAACATTGCATGGTTCAGAATCAGGAAAGGAGTACATCAAGGTTTCATGTCCCCATACCTTTTCAATCTGTATGCAGAACAGATCATTCGGGAAGCAGGGCTTTATGAGGGAGAAATGTGGCGTCAAGATTGGAGGAAGACTCATCAGCAATCTGCTATGTGATGACACAACCATGCTTGCTGAAACTGAAGACCTGAAGCGCTTGCTGCAGAAGGTCAAGGACTATAGTCTTCAATATGAATTAAAGCTCAACATCAAGAAGACAGAGATCTCAACACTGTGCCAATTGACAGCACCATGATGGATGGAGAAGAGATTGAGGTTATTAGTAATTATAGCGTGCTTGGTTCCACAATCAACACTCTTAACACCAACAGTCAGGAAATCAAAAGAGTAATTGAATTGGGAAAATCTGCTTTCATGAACCTCTCCAGAGTATTGAAGAGCAACGATGTCAGTCTTAGAGGCAAAGGTGCACTTAGTCCAGTCCTTTGTCTTCTCAATTATGTGTTATGCTGGGCAATGACTAAGGATGCCAGAGGAAGAATAGATGCCTTTGAGTTGAGGTGCTGGAGAAGAGTCTTGAATATACTGTCAAGAAAACAAGTCTGTTTTGGAGAAGGTGAAACCAAGTTTCTCCTTGGAGGCTAGGATTTTTAAGCTCCGTCTCACATACTTTGGGCATGTGGCCAGGAGAGATTGGTCCTTGGAGAAGGACATCATGCATGGAAGGGTGGAGGTACAGTGCAGCAAAGGAAGACCCTGAATGAGATGAATTGATACCCTCTCTGGGGCAGTGGGGATTAATGTGTTTGCATTAGACTGGCTCAGGACAGGGAAGGGTTCAGAGCTGCTGTACATCGCAGGTGACTCACACATAACAACATACTATATTGGTTGGTTTTTATTTAAGCCTCTTCTTTAGAGTCAACAAGACCTTGATGGGGGACCTCTGTATTTAAAAGTCAGTTGTTAATATATTTTGGAGGAACATTGTTCTAAGTGGTACAGCACTCTTCTGTCAGTTTTCTGTAGTGAGGTAACCTGGCATTGCTGTGATGCTGAACCGGGTGCCATTGGGGTGTCAAATGCCATAATGGTTACCTGTGGTGGAAAGTGTCTGATGGAGCTCCCAGTTTAAGACAGATTTGGACGCAGGAATGGCATCCACTTCCTAAACAACATGCCTCTGGAAACTCTATGAACTTTGATAATTGACGGTAGTTATTGAAAGGCTTCAGGCCTTTTGTTCACAGGGTTGCTATGAGTTGTGCTCGACTCAACAACAATCAACAACAAGAAGCTGTTCCCAGCATCCCCTCTGCCACCTGTCATCTGTAGGATTCATAGTGATAACAGTCTCTTACTCTTGATACTGCTTTTTTGAAACTTTTTTCCTTTTTTTTTTCAGTTGATTTACTTGTCTGGTTAAAAATTATTAACTTAGTGAACTTTTTTTAAAAAATTTTATTATTTTGTGTGTGTGTGTGTGTGTGTGTGTACCATCAAATCGGATCTGACTGGCTGACTGGTACAGGAGAGGAGATTGTCCCTCCTTCTCCAGCAGAGCATCTGGTGGATTCAAACTGCACACCTCTGGGATTGCAGTGCAGCTTCTTGCCACTAGGCCTTCAGACCTCGTCAACTTAATGAACTTTTAAAAAACTTAACTTCTTAGTGAGCTCTGGTGGCTTAGTGGCAAGAAGCTGCGCTGCAATCCGAAAGGTATGCTGTTCAAATCCACCAGATGCTCCACTGGAGAGGAAGGGGTAAACCTCCTGTGCCAATCAGATCCAATAAGACGGGAGACACACACATACACTCTCTCTCTCTCTCTCTCTCTCTCTTTGATTTTCAGATAGTCTCTTTTTCTTTTGATCAGTTTCTACTCTTTATTAATTCCTTCCTTTAATTTCTCATTAATTCTGATAGGATATAATTTATAATACTGCATGTGTTAAAGACTGTGCATGAACATTTGCCCATTGAGGTGCGTAGATCTGAGTTTTGATCTGTGTGTGTGGTAATGTGTCCATCACAACAATGCTAATAAGAAACAAGTTGTTCACAGGCCCATCATGTCCATGACCCTATATCCCAGCAGCACCCAAATGTTTTGCCCCTCAGTTTTTCTTGTGAGAAAACCATTATTTTATTGATAACTTTGAAAAAAATTTTTAAATTTACTATTTTTGTGTGTACCATCATATCAGATCTGACTGGTGCAGGAGAAGATTGCCCCTCCTTCTCCAGCAGAGCATCTGGTGGACTTGAACCTTGTTAGCTCTGGGATTGCAGTGCAGCATCTTGCCACGAGGCGACCAGAGCTCCCTATTTTATTGATAATTTTTAAATTTTGGTTTTTGTTTCTAAATTGTCTGCCAGTAGTCCTGAGGGCTCTTTTAGTGGTCACACTGGGTGACTGCTGAAGGTTGGCTTTGGTCTGTCCCCTGGGTGACTGCTAAGATGTCACCTGCACCGTGCTGGGTGGCTGCTGAGGGCTGTCCGAGGTGTGTCCCCTGGCTGACGTGTCAGGTGTCTGTACTCAGGTGCTGAACAGGGAGTGTCCCAGCTCTCTATCCATTTTGCACCTCAAGTTTTAGTAGACTATTTCTAGTTTGGCAAGTGTAAATATTTTGTGTTTAATTTATCTAGTTTTTGTAAACGGAAAAGTGAGATGATTGCCTTGTACCTTTTCCCTGGGACTCCTTGAGGACTCCTATGGGATTCACCTATTCTGAGTTATATGATCCAGTGCATTTTTGTGTTTTACAGTACTTTGAAAGCCTTGCCCTGTTCTATGATATGTCACAAAGCTCAGAAGTCCTGTCCCATGATGGCCTGTTCTGCGGCTGCCTTTCCCATAAAGCATCAGGCTTTGTGTCTTGGGCTCTGTGTCCCTATGCATCAACTATTAATTCAGGCTTCAGTGTATTTGGTCCATCATTGTCCTTGTGCTGCCTTAGAATCTGGGGGAGCAAGTATATGTCCACCTGTGTGCTGACCACAGACCGGAGACTCCTGCAGCAGCCAGGTGACTCAGGTGTGACCCCTATGTGAATGTGTTGGATGTACTACCATGTATTGAGCTGGATTCTGTTTGTGGGACCTCTGGAGTGTGTCCCCTCCACAGTAGTCTCACGAGGTCTCTCGGGCCTTACAGCTCTGGGCACTGTGCCACTCACTACTCCTCTTCTGGGTTTTTCCAGGAAATTGGATACAGTATATCAGGTGGGGTCTCTGGGAGCTCCATTCAGTGTGTGGTGCCACCCTCACATGGGTTCAGCTGGATGGTGGTGTCCCAGACAGATTGTGTGGGGTGCCCCGTCCTGTGGGTCCAGCTCGAGGGTGCTGATGTTAGCACAGTACAGGTGGAGTCCTGCAGGGCATGGCCATCCTGCCTCTTGTTGCCTGTCTGGTCCTCACGTGACATTGTCCTTTCTCAGTATGTGTGATGTGAGGACAGTGCCTCCATTACCCTTGCTGAGCTCCTAGGGAAGGACTGCATGGGCACTGGCCTCACAGGGTTGGCTCCCTCGCTTGATAGCCCTTTGGGGGGCGGCAGAGGGAGACCAGGTTCAGTGTCTGCCACATCAGTGATGCTATCTCTGTTTGCAGACTACGTCTACTTCGAGAATTCCTCGAGCAACCCGTACCTGATCCGGAGGATTGAGGAGCTCAACAAGGTACAGTCCCCCACCCCCGAGTGCCGTTAACTCCCTTCCCTGCTCCTACCCCAGAACTGGCCCTGAGCAGCAGGTGAAGCAGACCTTCCTTGCCATCTGATTTCCCAGGGCAGGGGTGGGTGCCTGGGCCTGCAAGACACCCTGTGAGTGTGCGCTGGCCCTGGACTGCTACCACCTGTCAGCTGAGGTGATTTCATCCAGTGTCGTTCACCTAGGCTTGGTGCTTTCCTCCCTGGCACCCCAGTAGTGAGCCCTGGAGGCTACTCTAGTACCTCAGCTACTCCAGACCCCAACACTTTGAAATTGCTGAGTGCTTAGACCCCCAGAGTTGGTATATTCTTTGGGATCTTTTGGGGTGGTATGACTTTGGATTTCTGGGACCAGCAGGAACCGAGAGATACAGAAATTGGGGTGCTTTGTCAGACTTAGGGTCTTGTGGCCTGTGACTCAGCTCTGATTGGACTGTGGCCTGAGAGGATAGGACTTTAACTGTGAATAATAGATTAGAAAAGAGCAGAAAAGAAAATCCTGGCGAAAGAAGAGAAGACAAGGAAATAAAAGAAAATGAAAACCCAAACAAAACAATAGTGTCCTCAGAAAAAAGGAAAAACTGTATGTGAATGTGCCTATGAGCCAATAATGAGTTAGTAGAAATTAAAAATTTATTAAAAGATTTAGAAGATAAAGATGAGGCTGTCTCCTCAAAATGACAAAAACGCCTCAAAAAACACTCAAAAAAGAGACTGTTGTTGTTAATTGCTTCTGAGTTGAGCATGACTCATAGGGCCCTGTGAACAAAAGGCCTGAAGGCCCTCTACAGCCATTGACATTTATCAGGGCTCATAGAGTTTCTGGAGGCATGTTGTTTAGGAAGTGGATGCCACTCCTGCTTCCAAACCACAGAGACTAGGGGATTAAAAAAAGGGGGTGAATCAGTTATAGAATCATTCCAAGAGGCCACAATTAGGGGTTAGAGAAAGCAAGATTCTTGTCAGTAGAAAGAAGAAATCACCCGAGAATTACACAGTCTCTCAGCATTGAAATGCTTGCATTTATAGATTCGAGGAGCCTACTTTAAGGCTGATTTTTTTATGTTTCATTACATAGAAGAAAATACTGTACATGATTTTAGAGACTAAAAGCATCAGGAATCAGGTTGCAAGTGGTGTTTTTAGCAGCAGTTGGGAGGTGGGATTTGAACTCGAGAAGTGTGAACAAGAGGGTTTTTTTACCCAGCTAAACTGCCCTCAGGTGTGAAGGTGGCATAGTTACACCCCAGTGTTTCTCTTCAAGGTATTTCATCAGGAAGCACATGGGGGCAGAGGCTTCAGTCCATCAGGCAAGCAGGTAGTTGGGGCTGGGAGGTCGACCAGTGACGTCTCCCAGAGGAAGGGATTACCTCCAGGAGCTGTGCAGCTGGGAGCCTTGTGGGAGATGGAGGGTGAACACATAGAAAACGCAGCAAATGGAAAAGCAAGGGGAATGACTTATTAAATCAGGAATCAAGTTGTACAGGAATGGAATGGAAGGCTTGGTACTGCATGTCACATTGGTTGGTTGGGCTGTTTTAACAGATTAAGTTGAAATTGATGATTTTGTGGGAGTGTGTTGGATGTAGTAAGAATTCTGTGATAGGCTGTTTGTTGGCAATGTGGTTTTACACTTGTGAAGTCAAAACCCGACAGTTAAAGCTTCTCGGAAGAGAGATCCGAGTTGGAAGATTTATCAGGTGAGATCGAAAGGAGGTTCTTGCTTTTCTTTGTAAGTTCCGTGGATCTCTTTGACATTTTGTAGGGATAGTAGGGGGCTCTACAGGATGAGGAGTTGTATACCAATCCAAAGGCAGGCAGTTTGAATCCATGAGCTCCTCTGAGGGGGAAAAATGAGTAGTAAGCACTTGTGTATTCACAGCCTCTGAAAACCAGCTGGAGGGTCAGCTGTGAGTCTGTCTGTCCAACTCAATAGCATTAAGTTTGAGTTGTTTTGAATTTTTATATTACTTTGATAAAATCTTGATTTTAAAATACATACTGTCTTTACCCCAACAGTGATGGTTGTATAAAGAATACAGTAACCAAAACAGGAAAGGTCTGAACAACATAACAGAATCTTACTGAATTATAAGCCAAAATACAAAATAACCGCATGTCCTCATGATGGGAATAAAACGGGGAAAGGAGCCATCTCTGGGGTGCTACCAGTGGCCTGTGGATCAACATGCTCAAGTTTTATTGTGACGACGACAACACTTACCTCACCTGTGACTCGCCGTGTGTGAGAAATACATGTTGCAGAGGCAGGAAACACGAAGAGAATGTGAAACACTGCTGTCAGAAGTGGATGGGAGAGTGGGCTCAGAGCCCAAGGGACAAAGCAGTGGCTGCATTTCACCAAGGAAAAATGCCTCTGTATCTCTTATCCACTCCTCCTCCAGCAGGTACCATGATCCCACCTCCACCCAGTCTTCCGGGCCCTCCTAGCCCTTGTGTGATGCCAGCACCCCGTATGGGACAGCACCCCATATGGGGGCAGGGGGCTCATATGATGCCAATCATGGGTCCTTTTCTTCCTGGAAAGAGACTACCCAAGGGAGGCCACATGCCTGTGACACCTGGGCCCCCGTGGTCAGGGCCTCTGCCTGTCCCATGGTGGTGCCAGACAGCCAAGGCCAGAGGGCAGCTTCTTTGTGCTACGCTGTAGTTTTCTGTTCCTTTTACTTCTTCCTAGGAGGGAACAACATGACGAGGAAGGACTTGCTCCCCTTTTCTGTCACAGAGAGATTAGTTTTAGGGTGGAATAATGGGCACAGGATTGAAAAGGCACTTGTTTATGTTGTGACATGTGAAAGTAAAATTGTCAACTCTGAGTTTAAAAAAAGAGACGCCTCTGGTATAGAGGAATTCCGGATAAATTATGTCAGTCTTCACCTTCGAGGAGCCGGAATGGGAAGCCAGACCTCAGCTTGTGATGAAGGTCACCATGATGAGTCCTTTTGATCACACACACCATTGACTTGAGGTCAAGGGCACAGCACCTTCTCAAAGCCAGAACCCCAGAGTATTGACAAAAAAGGAACTGAAGTGTCAAGGTCATCTGTGTAATCAAGGACCTTTTGGAAAATGCCCCACCTAAGAGATGCCTAGGAGATGTGATGACCCAGGCCATGTGGTGCCTTGGGTGGGATCCTGTAAAGAAAAAGCACTTTGAGCAGAGATTAAGGACGTCAGAATAAAGTATGAACTTTTGCTATTAGTTTGCTACCTCCAGTGGTTCCTTGTGTCACTGTAAGGTGTTGAAGAGGGGAAGTGTGGTGGGTGGAGTATATGGGACCACTCTGTATGCACCACTTTTCTCTAAATGTAAAATGGTTTAAAAAACATAAAGTTATGTTAAGAAAATTGTCAGAGCCTGTGAATTTATGTTTGGGGCTTGGATTCTCTAGAGGTGCCTATTGTCAGACATTACTATTTTGAGTCCACTTGGTTTATTGTTAACCCTTGTAAACATAACAGTGACCTGATAGAATTGTGCCGGCGGCAGAGTAGTAGCTGGAATGGTGGGTCCCCTTCCCGCTTCTCCTCTCATAGTTCTTGATTTTTTTTGAACTTTAGGAACAAGATGCTGTGTTTTCCCTCAAAATGTTGACTTGATATGCATTACAGTTATGGTATGTCCAGAACATTAAAAAAGATAAAATCTTTATTATATTGAAAACCAGTATTCTATGAGAAAAGTTTCTGGAGGTGAGACTGAGAGGATGGAAGGGACCCTGTGCTGGGACCTGGAGGTCAGAACACATGGTAGGGGGGGCCACATGATCCCTGGAAGGGCCAAGAGACAGTTGAAAGTGAGGCATTGTCTGCAGTGAAATTGGGAGTTGAAGTTGTAGGGGATGATTCCTTACTAGAATGTAGGGTGACGGGTATTCTCCACCAGAGTGTGGTCCCGAGATGGCACAGGTCCTCCAGGTTCCAGGACAGAGGGGAGGCCCCTCAGGGGGATGGGTGGACGTAGCCTGAGGCTTTCCTCGGCCTCAGGCCCCCATCACCCACTGAGTGCTGCTGGGGGGCGGGGGGGGGGACGAGGAGAGTAGCAGATACGGAGAAGAAGGTGCCAGCTTTGGGATGAAGGCTCAAAGGCAGACACTCTTCTCAGGGTCTTCCTGATAGAGCAACTGAGAAGTGCTCCCGTGTGTATCCTCCTGAATAGGCAGGGAGAGCCAGTCCCCGGCCCCAGCCTGTGGGGCCCCTTTTAGGTCTGAGGCTGCCCAGACCAGGCTAACCAGGGACTGGGGCCCAGGAGGTGTGCAAGTGGTACTGGGCCAGCCTCTTACTGGTCCTGGGACCCTAGCCACAATAGATGTGTGGAGCAGTGTCCTCACCGTAGTGGCCCGGGGTTGAGGTAAGAAGGTTCTAGACCACACTCAGTACCTATTTTGGTGAATAAGGTTCACCAAAAAGTCTTGAAACACTGGAGAAACCATGAACTGGTCTGGATTTTGCCAGTGATCAGGATGGCAAAACTACAGGAAGAGGAGATGCTAGAAAACTGGGCATGACGTGCTGCCCAGTGCTTAGACCATCACATGCTTGACAAGACCCTGAGAGGCCAGAAAGAAGCAAGGAACCATCTGGAGTAGACTCTGGAGAGAAAGGTGGGCCCCATGGTCTTACCTGGTCCTCAGGCTGGTAGTGGTTGGGTGAAGTTCCACATGGCAACAGCTGTGAGTCTTCAAGAGCAAGCCTGCATTTGTGTAATCTTGGAAGCCAGAGAGGAGAGGTCATGTTAAACTGTGGGGCTTTGAGTGGGGACCCCAGAGACAAGCTGGTCCTGCCCAAAAGCTGCTGTTTGTGGACTGTTCCCTAGGGGATGGAGTCAGTGGGCAGGTCTCGCATGAGGGAGCTGGTCAGGAGGAGGAGACCTTGGGCAAAGAAACTGAACATTTTTAGCCAAAGCATTAAATAAGAAAGAACATTAGTGCTGGTGGTTTTACTGTGATGCTGTTCTGACCCAGCTGTGCTAGCAGATGGCACTGATAGTCACTGTCCCTTGTGGTTTTGATACACTTCCTATAGCATATTAGGGGCGTTTTTATAGGATCTGTGGCTGAAACACTAAATTGTTTTACTGTGATGTAACAAATACTTTGAGAAACTTAAAAAAATTATTTCTAGTCTTCACCAACTAAAAGAAACGAAATCATCCTCATCCTACTTTCCTGCAAAGAACGCCGTTTGGATCCTTGGTTCTAACTGCCCTGCTTCAGAACTGACTCCCAATTCCTTCTGCAGGGGATTTCTTAGGCTGCAGATTGAGCAGAGATTACCAGCCTTTCTTTCAAGGTGTGACCTCTGGGTTAACAGCAGGGTTCTCTGTGGTCAAGGCCACAGAGGTCCCTGTAATCTCAGTTTTACAGCCATTGAGTTGGTTCTGACTGGTGACCCTCTGTGAGATTCCTGAGGCTGTAAATCTTCATGAAGAAACAGCTTATCTTTCTCCCAAGGACCTGCGGGTGGTCTTGGACCACTGGAGATGCTCAGCCTTTGAGGTTAACAGCACATCTCACGCCATAGTGCTCCTCTGTGCTTGATACCTAAAAACTCAAAAACTCCTTGCCATTGAGTCAGAACTGACTTGTTGCTGACCCTCCAATGAGTCTTCAGAGGTGGTAAATTTGTACAGAAGAGATTGCCTATCTTCTGCAGAGCCATTGACAGGTTGCTCTAACAGAGATACACCACTTTTGTGTTAACACACCTCCTTATCCACTAGGCCACCAGAGCTTCCCTTGATGCTTGATTATAGAATGAAAATGTTTTGGCTGGTTGTTTAGAAGAATGCTCTTCTTCATTCTCTTGATAAAATTTCATAGTCCTGATTGTGTTAACTCAGCATTCTGGAGTACAATTACCTGGCCTACTGACTGGAAGAAATCCATCTTTATTCCCATTCCCAAAAAGGTGACCCAACAGAGTTTGGAAATTATCTTATGATATCACTCATATCACATGCAAACAAAGTCTTGCTGAAGATAATACACAGATGACTCAAACAGTACATTGACAGAGAACCATCAGAAATACAAGCTGGGTTTAGAAGAGGCTGTGGCACTAGAGATGTTATTGCCAGTGTCAGGTGGATCTTGGCAGAAAGCAAAGAGTACCAGAGAGATATCTGTCTGTGTTTCATTGACTGTACAAAAGCATTTGATTGTGTGGATCACAACAAATTGTGATTAACCTTGAGGAGAATGGGAATCCTAGAACACTTGATTGTGCTTATGTGAAACCTATACTCAGACCTGGAAGCAGTCCTCAGAACAGAGCAAGAAAACACTGTATGGTCCAAAATCAGGAATGGAGTAGTGCATCAGGGATCCATCCTGTCTCCATATCTTTTCCATCTATATGCAAAACAGATCATTCGGGAAGCAGGGCTTTGTGAGAAGAGGAATGTGGCATGAGGATTTGAGGAAGACTCGTCAACAACCTATGTTAATGCAGATGGCACAACCCTGCTTGCTGAAACTGAAGAAGACCTGAAGCGCTTGCTGCAGAAGGTCAAGGACTGTAGTCTTCAATATAGATTGAAGTTCATCATCAAGAAGACAAAGATTCTCACCACTGTGCCAATTGACTGCACCATGATAGATGAAGAAGAGATTGAGATTGTTAACAATTTCACTTTGCTTGGCTCCACAATGAACACTTCGCACCAGCAATCAGGAAATAGAAAGATTAATTGCATTGGGTAAATCTGCTTTCAGGGACCTCTCCAGAGTACTGAGAAGTAACAATATCAGTTTAGAGATTAAGGTGCACCTGAACCAGGCCATGGTCTTTGCAATTACATGCTATGCATCAGAGAGCTAGCCAGTGACGAAGGATGACAGAAGAATTGGTACCTTTGAGTTGTGGTGCTGAAGAATAATCTTGAACATACCATGGGCCGCCAAGAAAACAATTAGGTCTGTCTTGGAGAGTGAAACAGAGTTTCTCCTTGGAGGTTAGGATTTTGAAGCTCAGTCTTACATACTTAGGGCACGTGGCCAGGAGAGACTGATCTTTGGAGAAGGACATGGTGCTTGCAAGGGAAGAGGGACAGCACAGGAGAGGAAGACCCTGGATGAGATGGATTGATACAGTGACTAGGGCAGTGGAGGTAGATGTGTCTGAGAGAGCTTGGCTTAGGACAAGGCAGGCTTCAGAGCTGTCGTACATTGGGTCACTATGAGTGTCGCGGGGGACTTGACAGCACATAACTACAGCAACAACTGGGAGCTTACTGCTAAGGCATTTCTCTGTCAGTCTAAAAGTATGGGGTTCAAATCCACCAGCTTCTCTGAAGAAGAAAGGTGGGCAGTCTCTACAATTTACTGCCTCTGAAAACCTGCTGGAGGGTCAGCTGTGAGTCAGTTCTGACTTAGTGCACCCATCAGCACCTCAGGGGGCCAGTTGTCATCGTTGTAGTTTTATTTATTGTGAATTCTAAAGCAGCAGAAATGGTTGTACTTCTAATTAATGCCTGTGACGTGAGAAGTTGCTGAGGAAGGCTCTGTCTGAAAACCTGCTGCCTCGGAGGCACTCAGTTGGCTCTGTGTTACATATTGGATTGCTGATCAGAAGTTGGGCTCTTGAGATCTGTCGACTGCTCTGAGTAAGAAACACACACGGTCTTGGAAACTCAGTGGAGGGCCACCTGGAATTGGGGTTTTGGATTTTGGAGAGGGAGTTAAAAAAAAATTAAATACCTTATTAAAGGTAGTTTTATTTCCTGCTATAAATGCCAGTACAGAATTCTGTCATCCCATCCTCATTTCTTTCTCCAAGTCCATGCTTTCCGACTACTGATCCTTCTTCCCTGTTCCAAACTTTTGCATTCTAGTCACTCAATACTATCAAAGTATCTTGGTTGCATGTTTGATTTCCGACTACAAAAGGAGGTAGACGTCATCTGTTTCCTCCTCTTTGGCTCTGGTTGCTGGTGCATATATTTGAATGATTGTACTATTAACAGGTCTTCCTTGTACACATATGGATAATACCCTGTCACTCACAGCATGTTTCAAGATGGACCTGACAGGGAACTTTTTAACTGTGAAAATGACCCCATTTTTCCTTATCTTTTCATTTCTACTGTAGTAGATCGTATGATTATCTGATTTAAAATATCCCAGACCAACCCATTTCATTTATGTATGTATGTATGTGTTTCATTTCCTCTGAAATAATCTCTTATTTTTCTACATTCACATGTCTCGCATTCCAGTCAGTAGTGTATGTTTGCAACTGTTCCTCCTCTTTGATTCCCAGTAAGAAGTCTCTGCCTTTGGTGCTGTATCTGCTGGTCTACTCTAGAAGGGTGCTCTGTTGCACATAGGGTTTTCTCAGGCCTGTTATTTAAGGAGTGGATGGCCGATCCTTCTCCCTGGTCTGTCTTAATTTGTCTACTTAACTCTAGAATAATATTTGATGGAAAAGAATTTTGCCCAAAAGACACACGAGAGACTTTTCTCATTATTCAGGTAACGGATCAGGTGTTGGGCCTGCCCACCACCCTCTTAGGCACCTGTGTCTTGTTCCCTCCCCCCTCCCTGCTCTGCTAGCATCCAGCTCAGTTTTCTCTTCTTGCCCCTTCAGCACCTCTGACCCCCTTATCCTGACCAGGCTCGGTTTGATGGTTCAGGCTTTCACTCACCTCGATTCACCCACTTTCTCTCCACTCCCCTGTGATGTTCGCAGCACAGGCTCGACGTTCTCCTGATGACATCCTCTCTCTTGTCCTCCTTTGTCTCAGAAGTGGAGTGAGACAAGGGGAACCAACATAAGCAGTGTTTCTTTTGTCCACTGTCCTTGGTCTGCAGAGTTGGATGGCCAGGATCCTCAGCTGTCTTCTCAACTCTCTGTGAAGTAAAATCAGCCATTATAAAAAAACAAATAAACAAAACAAAAAAAAAACAAACCAAAAACCAACCCAGCTATTATACACATGGAGTTCACCTGATAGTCTACACAGGCATCAGATTGACTACATCTGTGGAAGAAAGTGCCGGAAAAGCTCAATATCAGCTATGGAAACTTGACCAGGTGCTGACTGTGGTGTAGACGTGAACTTCTCATATGCAGATTCAAACTGAAGCTAAAGAAAATCAAATCCACAAGAACCAAAGATTGACCTTGAGTCTGTCCCACCAGAATTTAAAGATTATCTCTTGGGGAGCTCTGGTGGCCTAGTGGCAAGGAGCTGCAACTACAATTCCAGAGGCGAACGGTTCAAATCCACCAGATGCTCTGCCGGGGAAGGAGGGACAATCTCCTCCTGTACCAGTCAGATCTGATTTGACGGTACATGCACACAAAAATAATAATAATAAAAAAATATTATCTCAGAAACAGGTTTGAGGCTTTGAGTATTATTGAGGACCAAATAAGGACCATTGAGAGGATGTCAAGAATATCATCCATGAAGAATGCAAAATGTCATTACAAAGACCAAGGAAAAAGAAAAGACCAAGGTGGATGGCAGAAGAAACTCAACTATCGGGCCTTCAGGAAGCCAAAGCAGAGGGAAGAAATCAAGAAGTTAAGGAGCTGAACAGAAGATTTCAAAGGGCAGACTAGGAAAGACAAAGCAAAGTGTTATAATATGCCAAGAGCTTGATCCAGAAAATCGTGAGGAACACATTTGCTCAGCATTTCTGAAGCTGGAAGACCTGAAGAACAAGTTTAAGCCTCAAGTTGCAATACTTAAGGATGCTGGAGGCATAATGTTGAATAACCCAGGAAGCATCAAAAGAAGATGGAAGGAGTGGAGGACACAGAGGCACTATACCAAAAAGAATTGGGTGGCAGAGAAGAATTTCATGAAGCAACATATGATCAAGAGACAGTGATGAGAAGGGTGCAACAATGAAGGAATGGAATCC
>NW_006400190.1:120944-129204 GCF_000299155.1 Elephantulus edwardii | reverse complement strand
TTCCACAGTCAACACTCTTGGCATTAGCAGTTAGGAAATAAAAGATGAATTCCATTGGAAAAGTCTGATGCCAGGTCTCTCTCAAGAGTACTAAAGAACAATGATGTCAGTGTGGGGACTAAGGTGTGCCTGATCCAGGCCATGGTTTTGTAGTTACTTGCTGTGAATCTGAGAGCTGGACAGTAATTAAAGGTAATAGAAGAATTGATTCCTTTGAGTTATGGTGCGGGAGAAGAGTGTTTAACATACCATGGACTTCCAGGAGAATAAACAGGTCTGTCCTGGAGAGGATGAAACCGGGCCACTCCCTGGAAGCAAGGATTTTGAAGTTCATTCTCACATACCTGGGGCACCAGACCAGCAGGGTCCAGTCCTCAGAGAAGGACATAATTCTTGGAAGGGTGTAAGGACCACTGTAGGAGAGGAAGACCCGGGATGAGATGGATTTACTCAGTGACTGGAGAAAAGGGATTAGGTCTGTTGGAAACAATGAGATTGTCTCAGGATAGAGCAGGGTTCAGAGCTCATGTACATAGGAGCATTAGGAGTTGTAGGTGACTCAATGCCACATAACAATAAACGCTATTACCCTAACCAATCAATTGAGATGAGAATTATTAAGAATTGGACAAAATCATGTTAGTTTAAAAAACAACATTGTTTCTAAAGTTCTTTGTCTAAGGGAGCTTAGGTTGGTTGCCCTCCTACAGAGGCCCTCACAGTCCTGAGCCCTCCTCCCCAGCCCATAGAACGCATGCTGACTGGCACTGTGTCCCTGGCCTGGGGAACTGGAGGCAGCCGCGTTTAACACATGTGGCATCCTAACTCCCTATGCCCGTGCGGGGCTTTCCGATTAAGACATGTAGTTGTGGTAAGCATGCATATCAAAGAAAGGATTTGTTGTTTTAACCAGTTTTCCTTGAACAATTCAGTGACATAGATTACACTCTTGTAGCTATCACCACTGTCATCCTTGTCAGAGCAGTGACCCCTTCTCCGTCCTCTGGTGACCTGTGGGCAGCATGGCTCATACAGCAGAGCTCTCATGTCTGAGTTCATGCATGCAGCATCGTTTTAAGGCTCATGTGTGTCATAGTACATACTTCGTTTCTCCTGGCTGCAGCGCCGTTCCATCATGTGGGCACACTGCACCCAGCACGTTCAGTACCTCCTCTGTCGGTGAACATGGGTGGGGATGGCCCCTTGCTGTTGGGCAGTGCTACAGTGGGCAGAGGGGTGTGGGTGCATCAGAGTCCCACTGGTCCTGCTTGGTTTGTCGTCAACAACACACACATGCTGGTGAGGAGAAGTGGCACACCTGCCAGCCGTGAAGGTGTGTCTGTGTCCAGGTGCCACGGTGCCACACAGCCAGCTGGTGCTCAGGCTAAAGGCAGGGAAGGTCTAGAGCTACAGCGTGAGGCCCCGGGGAGGATGTTCAGGCCAGTCCACTGCAGTCCAGTCTCAGGCACTGCTGGGTCTGTCCTGCTCTGGGCCCCCCCAAGCCCACCTCCTGGGAGTGCGGGGAGGACTCACAGGCAGGTGGGGCCCTCAAGCTTTACCTTTTCTCTGTTTGCCCCCATGATCTTAGGGTGCAGGAAGCCTGCTTCAGTGGAAGTTGAGGGTGAATGGATAGGTCCCCATGTGGGGCCCACCTCGTAGAGGCCCCATGCCCCCAGGTACACTCTCATGTCCTCTTCTGTTGCAGACGGCGAATGGGAACGTGGAGGCTAAGGTGGTGTGTTTCTACCGACGCCGGGACATCTCCAGCACACTCATCGCCCTGGCTGACAAGCATGCCAGTGAGTCCAGCTTTGCCCTGTGGCCTCCATGCTCACCCACAGGGCATGGCCCAAAAAGTGTATTCTAATGAGATGAGTTTGAGAGAGTTCCCCGTCACACGGAGCAGACACCTCGTCCTGTCCCCTTCCCTTGTGCTCTGGAGCACACAGCCCTGTTCTCAAAACCCTGACCCAAGTGCCTTCGTCAACTCTTCCCTGAGCCGTGGGCTAACGTCCTCATTCCCACATGGGACCTCAGTTGTAGAAGAGTGGGTGGCTGCAGGTGGGGACAGAAGATGCCTGTGTCACAGCCCTTTGTGACCAAACCTCAGCAAGCCCTTTCAGGTCTCCTGGAGTGGTCAGTGTCTGCCTCATAGGATGGTCCTCATAGGCCTTGACTGTGAAGTAGGGGTCAGGTGGAAAGGCTCAGCACAGGTTGGCCTGTGACCTGGTGGTCTTCCTCTGGCATCCCAGGCCCTGGAGGTGCGGACTTGAGGCTAACCTTCTGTTTCTACCAGCTCATGCCATGCACCTGACCTTGGTTCCCTGCAATGCACCCTCAGCCCTCATGGGCATGGCTAGCCCAGAGGGAGACCACCTCTCTGGGCACCTGCTCTGGAGAAGTTGTGTAGCATGGCCACTGTGTCTTGAGATGGGCCTCAGCCCCAGTGATGTCCAAGACAGCTGTATTTAGAATCGATGATTGTGCCCTGCTCCCTGGCCAGCAATTGAGAACAGAAGCTGGGGTCCCAAGGAGTGGGTTTGTGCCCAGGCATCAGGAAGAGGGTTCCCTGTCAGGCCTGATCTGTTCTGGACCGTCATCAAACAAGCCTTTTTGAGGGGAGGCTGGGAGGGAGGGAGGCCCAACACTTGCCAAGTGGGTGACAGACGACCCCATGTTGGCCTGCTGCTCGGGCTGGGCCTCTATGCCTGCAGGCTCCCAGAAGCCTGGACAAGGGGCTCAGGAGAAGGCAGGTGGGATCTGGCATGTGACCAGTGTCCTCAGAGGGCATGTGGTACGGGCTTTTCCACCACTTTTGTGGAGCTCATGGGTAGTTGGCTCTGAGCCCCTGGTACTTAGCAGAGCCCCTACCTCGTTCCTGGGACATCTGCCCAGAACTAGTCCCGTGTCCTGTAAGGCTTCTGGCGGGGGGACCCAGCTGGAGGCTCAAGTTGTGTGTCCTTGTGCATTTTTGTTTGTGTGTGTGTATCTTTTGACACATTTGTGTCATGTTTGTGTGTGTAACAGTGTACATGTGTCAGTTTGTGTCATTGTGTATGTTGTATGTCTGTGTCTTTATGTACCAAGTGCACATGTATGTGAGTGCATGTGTGTATGTGTTTGTGTAGCTGGGGTTAGCGGGTGGTCATCACAGCGAGGGCCCCACCATCGGTCAGCTTGAACAGCACTTGAGTTGGTTTGGCTTGTGTGAAGAGGTGGGTGGGCAGGGGATGGATCTGGACCTGTGAAGTCAGTGTTTGGTGGAGGACCAGCAGACAAAGGACTGCGTCTTAGGTGATGGACTTGAGAATCAAGTAACAGGCTCCTGAGTGAGTCAGGAGAAGGAACAGGGCTGCTGGGTGGAAGCCACAAGGTCAGTAGGGGAGGGGACCACAGCTAAGGTGACCAAGTGCTGGGGTGCTGGGACTCCATGTGGCTACATGCCCGGGTGCAGAGGGGTCTCCTCCCTAGCCTGGCCTGAGCCCTGCAAGGACGGTCTTAGGTCTTCTTTTCTCCTGCCTGGAGGCCAGGGCTAAAGCTGTGGATATTTCCAGGCCGCACTCACCTCGGGTTGAAGATGGATGCAGGTTGCCCATTGGGCGGGGGGCCAGGGGGGGGGTCTCACGGGGAAGACATCGGCCCATGCTCGGCCTGGTGAGCCAATTGTGGCCGGGACGTAATATCTGTACCCGGACTTGGCTGCGTGGACACCAAGCAGAAGGCGGCGCTCCTGCCTGGAGCTGAGCCTGCCCTAGCCACACACTAAAGGCCAGCAGGTGGGCACATGGCCAAGACTCCCCACAGCTGCCACAGGGGGTCAGCAGCGGGTTGTTCAGAGATGGACCTGCGCCAGGAGGCCAGGCTTGTGTGGCTGTCCACCTGGGGCGCACTGGGGGACCCTGGGCCCTCTCTTGAGAGCCAGCAGGGGGTGAGACTGCCCTGATGATCTGAGCAGGAGAGGGAGCGCCTCAGAGGGAGGCTCTGTGTCCACTCAGGGCTAAGCTTACGTCAGCTGTCTGTGCTGGAGACTTTGTTCATGAGCGGCCCTGCACCAGCCACTTCATGTCCTCTGTCCTGCACCCCCAGTGTCCTCTGTGCCCCTACTCCTGATCCTCCATGCCTTCTATTACTCCACTCCCTCTACCATGCACCCCCAAAGTCCTCTACTCTCTGCCCCTACTCCTTCTGCCCCGTAGCCCACTCTCTCTGCCCTGTGTCACGCTTTCTCTGTCCCCACTCCCTCTGCCCTGCACCCCACTCTTTCTGCCTTGCTCCCCATCCATCTACCCTGTGCCCTCCACACCCTCTCCCCTGCTCCCTCCACACACCATGTGACCTGCACCCCTCATACCTTCGACTCTATGCCCCCACATCCTCCCCCTTGTGTCCCTCCTACGTCATCTTCCCTGTGTCCACATGTCCTCTCCCCTCTACCCCACACATCCTCTGCCCTGTGTCCCCCACGTCCTCTGCCCTGTGTTCCCAAGTCCTCTCAGTGTTGCCATTCTTCCTGCCCCATGTCTCCTGCTTCTACTCCCCATGCCATCCTCTTGTGCTCTCTGCCTCTTACCTCCCTGTCCCCTGCTCCATGCTCATGCCCTCTGCCTGTAACCTACCGTGTCCCCTGTTCCATATTCTCTGTCCCCCCGTCCCATCACCTGTGACCCCTGCCCTGTCCCCACAAGAGGTCTGTGGTCCTCTGATGAGGTTCTCTGTGAGGGCACTAACCTCACCCATTGTCTTTCTGCTTCCAGCCTTATCAGTGTGCTATAAAACTGGACCTGGGTCTGAGAATGATGAGGAAGGTGAGTAGCTCCAGCTGCACTGGTTCTGCTCCAGGGAGAGAGGGGGTGGGGGCAGGGGCAGGCTCATTGTGGGTGCTGGTCAGTATGGCATACCGCTGGGCTGTGAGGGAGGGCTGTATGGTGGGGTCTATTGTCAGGCATCTGGCTGGCCCCCTCCAGGACTGATGGGGGAGACTATCATCCAGGCCTCTGTGGCCCTGCGACTGGGATAGACCACAAGCAGAGCCCACTGCCTACCCCAAGAGTATGAAAGCTGCTCCCCACAAGGCTACACCTCACAGTGGTCCCTTCTGTCCTTCCTAACCCCACTGCCAGGGCAGTGGCAGGCCAGGTCTGTGGGCAGCCTGGGGGTGAAAAGACACAGTGGTATTGAGCTGGGGACCTGCTAATGTCCTCTGTCTTCAGGGGAGATGGAGGAGGAGATGGAGAACCCGGAGATGGTGGACTTGCCTGACAAGCTCAAACACCAGCTTCGGCACCGAGAGCTCTTCCTGTCACGGCAGCTGGAATCCCTGCCTGCCACCCATATCAGGTGGGCTGCATTCCTTACTGGGCCCGGTCACCAGGCTGGGCCTGGTCCCCATGCTGGGCCTCCTCACCACGCTGGGCCTCCTCACCGCCCTGGGCCGCCTCACCACACTGGGCCTAGTCACCATGCCCCTAATCCCCAGCTGTCTCTTTCAGGGGCAAGTGCAGCGTCACACTGCTCAATGAGACGGAATCACTCAAGTCCTACCTGGAACGAGAGGTGAGGTTCATGGTACCCTCACCACCCTGTTGTGGTAAACCCTCTTCACCCCTAGATGTCCATAACCCCCTACCTACCATCTATGACACCCCATGTAGACATCTGTGACTCCCACCTAGACATGTGAACTGCCCTCAGATATCTGTGACCCCTTACCTAGACATCCATGACCCTCACCTAGATACCTGTGACCTCTCACCTAGACATCCGTGACCCCCTCACCTAGACATCTGTGACCACCCACATGTAGACATCCTGACCTCCCCTGTCCCCGTCAAGTGAGAAGTTGGGAGGATTCCACGGAGAGATAGTTGGTGCACATTTAATCACTACTGTCAAGTCTCTTCAGTTCTGGCTAATAGCCAAGTCCTCCGTCAGGTTCTGAGGCTAAAAATCTTTACTGGAGCCAACAGCCCATTTTTCTCACACAGAGCCGCTGCTGGGTTCCATCTGTCAGCTAGCTTTATAGTCAGCTGCCCAGCACAGCACACACACCACGAGGGCCCATTGAAACATAGAACTCGGATGAGACAGAACAGAAAAGGGTCCAGGTGGTTTGTGTGTCCAGAGGTGAGTGGGAGCCTGGCACATTTAGAGAAAAGTCACATTCCGCCTGGCTGGCCGGAGCACAGAATGGGCAGTCCTGGATGTGACGGGCTTTGCTCTAAGTCAGGGCTGGCTGGAGCAGAACTTGCAGAAGATCCTTAAAACAGCGCTCCTATGCAGCCAATGAGAGTGATTCTAGTTGAGACAGAGGAGCCAGCCTTGGGAGTGGAAGGGCCTGTAGCAGCAGACACTGCACTCTGCGCTTGGAAGGTTTGCCTGTCCTGTGTGCGTAGAGGTAGCCGTCTGGACCGGGTTTGTGTGCATATGGGAGGATGTATGTGCTTTGTGCATGTGTGTAGAGGGAGATGTCTATACTGTGTGCTGTGCATATGTGTGTAGAAGTACAAGGCCTGGGCACTGTACTGTCTGACTTGATGGCAAAGGTTAGAGTGCCCTCAGTCCTGTTGTTTACTTGTCTCTTTCGGAAAAAATCATTCTTAAGTGATGAAAATCGTAGCTGCTGACTGGACCGCTGGACCCAGACCATTCCCAGCGAGCTCTCCTGTGGTCTGAACAGGTGATAGTTTTGCCTGTGAGCTGTTCCCAGCTCAAGCGTCAGGTGACCATCACCAGAGGCTCGCCATGAAGGGAAAGCCCCCCGCGGAAGAGCTTACAGCTTTTTTTTTAAATTAAATTTTATTAATTTACAGAGATTTTGGGTTTCCATTCATTCATTGTTGCACTATTTTCTCTACCCTCCCTCCCAGTTGGTTCCTCTTTTTTTCCCCTTGAAAGTCTGTTTTCATTGTTCCATTGCCACAGCTCTTGTCAAAGCCAATTCTGATTAATCTCCTTTGTCAGTGTGTCCTTTGCCATTCCCTATCACTCCTCCCTGAGAGAGACTTCACCCTGATTCATAAGGAAAAGGGGACGGCATATTCTCTTAGCTACTTCCTGCTGAAAAGGGACGCTGTAGGTTTCAAGGTGAAGATCTTCTCTCACTACTCTAAAGGGCCCCTTTGGCAATAGGAAACACGTAGACTATTGTGGAGACTGATCTTGGAATTTAGATGCACTGTTATCAGTTGTGCTTAGCCATTCATGTTCATATCCTTGAAGATATATCATGGAACTGTTGCAGCCTAGAAGATACAAATTTAACTAACAAGTTAAAAGCACATGAGTCAAAAATTTAAAAATAATAATATTCTAAGTAGAGGTTCTAATAGTGGCACAAATCAAGTTACAGAGGGAAGGTAGTTCTTAAAATAAAACGCCTGTTGACTAGCACTTTGTCTATTATAGTATAAAAATTAGGAACCACAAGATGTAGAGGCTCAACTATGTCATTTATTGTTCTTAAGTCCTGGAGCAAATTCCATCTACCACTGGGTTGTTTTACAGCTCAGAAGTCCGCATGCAAGGCAGAGGTGAAGTAAGGAACTGCTTATGAGGTTTTCTGACAATTCCAACAACTAAGAAATAGTGAGAAGAGTTGGGACCTCAGAAGGCTTTTAGGACCAAATAGTAGGCTCTTGTGTCCAGGAGAAAACGAATATACTTACCAGTAATGTTAATGCTCACCCACAGCTCTTCTGGGAGGATCTAAATCGTTGAAGCAAAGAGCTTACAGCTTTTGAATCACCATGCTTGTGAATTTTGTGTGTTGCTGGTGATGTACAGGTACAACACTCAAGTGCGAGGTGAGAATGTGGCCATCTTGTTTTCAGGAGGCCCAAGTCAGTAGTGGCAGCAGGAGCCTGAGGGTGAGGAGCTAAGTCT
Source organism: Elephantulus edwardii (assembly GCF_000299155.1). Taxonomy (NCBI): domain Eukaryota; kingdom Metazoa; phylum Chordata; class Mammalia; order Macroscelidea; family Macroscelididae; genus Elephantulus; species Elephantulus edwardii. Next base: position 121,323 of record NW_006400190.1, on the reverse strand, counting down.
TTGCCTGAAGACCCCGATGGCCCAGCTGAGGTGTTCACTGCCTCTCCACCAAAAGTTGGTAACAGAGAAGAGGAAAACATGGACTCAGTGACAGAAATGGAGCTGGAGATAGAATGATTGAATTTTGCACAATGACTTATTCATTGCAAACACGTTTTTTAAGAGACATAAATGCAGGTTATACACATGGATCTCACCTGACAGTATGCATAGGAATCAGATCGATTACATCTGCAGAAAGAACCGCAGGAGCAGCTTAATGTCAGCTGTAAAAACTAGGCCAGGAGCTGATTGTGAAACAGACCACCAAGTACTCATAAGCAAGCAAGTTCTATCTGAAGCTGAGGAAAATTAAGCCGAATCCACAGGAACCAAAATA
>NW_006400190.1:74546-119390 GCF_000299155.1 Elephantulus edwardii | reverse complement strand
AAGTACTGAAGAGCAGCGGTGTCTCTCTGGAGACTAAGGTGCATCTGATACAGGCCATGGTCTTTGTAATCACATATTACGCATCAGAGAGTTGGACAATCGCAAGGGAGGATAGAAGGAGAATTGAGGGATGCCTTTGAGCTGTGGTGCTGGAGAAGAGTATTGAGGGGACCATGGACTGCTAAGAAAACAGATTCTACCTGGAGAGGGTTAAACCAGGCGGCTCCTTGGAGTTAAGGATTCTGAGGCTCCATCTAACATACTTTGGTCATGTTGTAAGGAGAGACTGGTCCTTGGAGAAGGATATCGTGCTTGGGAGGGTGGAGGGCAGGCGCAGGAGGGGAAGGGCCTCTAGAAGATGGATTAATTTGGTGACTGGGGTAATCGGGATGAATGTGTCGGAGACAATGAGATTGGCAAAGGACAAAACCGTTTAGAGCTGTTGTACATAGGGTCGCTATGAGTCGCAAGCGACTTGACGGCACTTAACAACAACAAGACATCAACTGGTGGAGCAAAAAGTAGGCCCAGCTGCTTTAACAGGAAGAGGAAGCCAGAAACTTGACAAGGGCTGATGGGCCACCAGCTGGGTGCCTGGGGAGAAGTGCAGGCCTTGGCCAGGCTCTGACGGCACCTGATGGGAGTGTTTACTTTTCAGCTATTGCTGTCTGGTTCTGGGAATGACTGTGATGACCCCGCAGGACAGGGTGGACCTGCCTACGGTTTTTAGGCTCTAGTATGACACTTGAGAAAGTAGACAGCTGTGGAGAGGAAGACCCCCCTGGACGTGCCAACCAGTGAACATGATGGTGAGGGTTAGCACAGTGGAGCGTCAGGAGGGGACCAGGTTTTGGTCCTGTATGTGGGGTCACAGTGAGGCAGTGACAGAGATAGACCTTTATCTTCTCCCTCAGAGTTGGTGCACAGAAATGGCTGACCTTGAGGTTAACCAAGCTCTTTAACTGTGACACCAGCAGCAGGACTTCTTAGACATCTCCAAGGTGGCTACTAAGTGGACATTCCAGAATGTCAGGAGGGAATCAAGTGAGGCTTGGGAAGACGAACCTGAAACGAATCAATGAAGGACTCAACACAGGCAGTGGACATGAGCAGGTGTGTCCATTTTGTGGTTATGTGCCATCGAGTTGCCTGTGACTCACAGAGATCCTATGTACAACGGCTCTGAAAGCCTGCCCTGTCCTGAGCCAGTTTCACTGGCTCCACCATACCTACCTCCATTACCGTGTCAGATCATCTGGAGTCATTCTCTCCTTGCTGTCTCCACCCTTCCGAGCATGACGTCCTTCTCCAAGGACCAGTCCCTCCTGACCAGGTGCCCAAAGTAAGTGTGACATACTTCGCTTCAGGATTCTAGCCTCCAAGGAGAAACTTGGTTTCACCCTCTCCAAGACAGACCTGTTTGTTGTCTTGGTGGCCCATGGTATTTTGAGTACTGTTCTCCAGCACCACAACTTAAAGGCATTGATTCTTCTGTCATCCTTAGTCATCGTCCAGCTCTCTAATGCATAGCAAGTAATTGTGAAGACCATGATTGACATCTTTGTTTCTCTATACTCTGGAGAGGTCCCTATAACTGCAGATTTTCCCAGTGCACTTTGTCTAGATTTTCTGACTGCTGGGGCCAAGAGTGTTGGTTGTGGAGCTGAGCAAGTGAAATTGTTCACAACTTTAGTCTCTTCTCCATCTATCACGGTGCTGCCAGTTGGCCCAGTGGTGAGAATCTTTCTCTTCTTGATGTAGCGCTTCAATCCCTAGTGAAGACTAAAGTCCTTGATTTTCTGTAGCAGATGCTTCAGGTCCTTTGTTTGAGCAAGCAAGGTTGTGTCATCTACATAATCACAGGTTTTTGACAAGTCTTCCTCCAATCCTGATGATACATTCCTCCTCATAAAGCCCAGCCTCCCTGTTCCATTATAGATTTGGAAAGGTATGGAGACAGGACAGGTCCTTGACACGCCTTTCCTCATTTTGAACCGTGCAGTGTTTCCTTGCTACTCTGAGAACTGCTTCCTGGTCGAGTACAGGTTTCGCATGAGCACATGTTCTGGGAATCCCATTCTTCTCTGTCTCAGCCACAGTGTATTGTGATCCACACAGTCAAATGTGTTTGCATAGTCGTTTCTGCCAAGATCATCTGACATTACATGGTAAAAAAGCAGATCAGAGATTGGATGTAGCCTCCCGGGAAGAGACCAGCCCCCTCCTGGGCACGCTGGCTGCAAGAGACCAGCTTTGTGGCTGCTGAGCTGACATAAGAACCACCTACCTCACTCCAACAGAATGGTTCCCCTGATGGCCACAGCTTCTGCCTGGACCTGCCATTCCCTCCCATCAGATCTCATTGATCTGAGGTCACAGATCTGTTTGCTGTGGTGGTCATTTTAGGGTTACTTTTCCCTCTTTCGTGTCCACCAAGACGTCACATAACAGGCTTGTTCCCTCCTCACCCCCGTTAGCTGCCCAGTCCCCTGCTTCCTGGTGAGGCCACTGCTGTGTCCGCATCACACTGTAACCTGTTTGATCTTGTTTTTCAGGATTTCTTCTTCTATTCTCTGGTCTATGACCCCCAGCAGAAGACCTTGCTGGCTGATAAGGGGGAGATCCGTGTGGGGAACCGGTACCAGGCTGATATCACTGACTTGCTGAAGGAAGGTAAGGTGGTCAGCTGGCTGCTGCTGCCCCTGTGGTCAAGCACAGGTGGGAATGGATGACTGCTCGCCATCCCACCTCCTCCCTGCTGGGGGCAGGGCCTCAGCACAATGCAGCCCTGAGCTAAGCCTTGCTGGTAACCCTGCCTGATGGCACCGCCCAGCATGAGAGTTTGCGTTCCTGTCGCTTTTCAGAAGCCTTCCTCTCACAGGTCTGCATTTGTTCTGCCTGGGGTAGCCCTGTGTGCAGAAATGCCCCACGTGCCTGAGGTGGGAGACCGTGGACACTCGGGACTATCATGGATGCAGGGGCAGATGGGAGTGGGCAGGTGCTGATCACATGCAAGGTCTCATCTCCTCCTCGGCCCCTGGACCTCTCCCAAGTCAGCCCTGAGGCATTTTAGAAGCTGATAGTTTTCTCCTGGGCCAGCTCCCTCTGGGCCTTGGTGGGTGGAAATGGAGCCTGGCTTTACCTCCTACTCCATGGGAGACTACAGCAGCTATTTGGAGGGTCAGAGAACAAGAAGTGCCTGGCACCCAGGTAAACACACAGGCTCGAGGCCTGGCAGCCTGCAGGGTCCCCTGTGTCAGGACCTTAGGCTCACTTGAGAGATGATTACCCCAGACTCCGCTGGCCCCCAGTGCCATCCCTTCACCTGCCCTGTCATGAGCACTAACCCCTACTCCAGCCCTTCACCTTTCCCATCAGCACCAGCCCCTCACCTGCTCTGACATCTGTAATGACCCTCACTCCAGCCCTGCACCTGCCCTGTCATTCTCACTGACCCCTAGTTCCCTCCCTGACTCCATATGTTAGGGTCTCCTGTGAGGCATGGTGCTAATGTAACCTCAGGTTGGCCTCCAAGACTGAGGAACGGGGAACAGCTCCCAGGGGCTGCGCCCACTTTGCCCCATCCTTGAATGGAATGCTGGAGTTGTCATGGTGACAGATGCTGGAGCCAACCTGGTGGGGGCCCTGACATATCCAGCCTCTGGTCAGCAGAGCCCAGGCTGCTGGATTAAAGAGCCATTTTCTGACACTGGGTGAAGGACAAGTAGTGGGCTCAGGGCTCTAGATAGCAGCAGGGGCCTGAGAGGTGGGAAGGAGAGGGGTTTAGTCTCTTCCTCTGGGGCTGTGCGGGCCAGGAGCACCCGTATCAGCTGCCCTGCAGAAAAGTGGACAGTCTCCTCTCGTGTGATTAAACTGCCTCTGAAAACCCACTGGAGGGTCGGCTGTCAGGCACGGCCAACTCGGCTGACACAAGTCCTCAGCAAGGCCCCTTCCTCACCTGCTGAACGCCTGATGTCCACATAGCCTTCCAGTCAGCACCTGAGCATTTTAACCACCGGGCTGCCTTCTCTGCTGAACATGCATGGACATCACGCATACACATTTTTTGTCCCTTAGAAAGCTGTTACCCCATCAATGCTGTGTGCACAGTCACACGCATGTACACACACAGAGTGTCATACAACATTGCACACATACATACTTAACAGTCTCGCACGCACGCATAGTGTGCAGTCTCAGATACATCCACATGGTCTTGTGCACAGTCATGCATGTTAGTGTGCACACATGATGGGATCCTCACACCATCAGCGGATGTCATGCATGTCAGTGGACTGTGGTCATTAGGTGGATGACCTCCGCTGGGGGCCGGCTGGAGGAGGATGATGACTGGCGTCAGGATGGTCTCTAGGAGGATGGCCAGCACCCCTGGGTTCACACTCTCCGCCTCTCACCTGAGTGGGTCAGGAGCCACACCTGCTCTGTTCACTTTGCTGGCCTGTGTCTTGCACCCCGGTCTGCGTGTTAGCAGCTTTGGGTGAGCAGGACAGTGTGGCTTCTCTCATAGGTGTCATTCTCTCCTTTGAACTCAGAGTGACTGTAGCTGCGTCCACACATCGCCTGCTCCCGCTTGCCCATAGAATGTCAGCCCAGCATGTCTTGTCATGAGCTGGGCCCCTTGGTGAACTCTCAGAGGACTTAGTCCTGAAAGCTCAGAAACTACCCAAGCTGTCCTCAAGGTGGGGGCAGGTGGACACTGTACCCTTACTGCCTGCCACCCACTGTGCTCCTCCGTGAGGTTCTGGCCAAGGAGGGCTGGATGAGGTACCTGGCTCTGTGTCGTCAGTGGGTGCTGGAATGGACGAGGCAGTGGCTGGCCATGGACAGGATGTCTGGAGGACCCTGCAGCCAGGGTTGCTTCTGTTGGAGCAGTGGTTCTAGTGGGCTTGGTGATGGGACGTAGCCATGACATGGCAGAGGGATAAGCCTTGTGCCTGATGACCGTTGCTGCCCTCCTTGCCATCAGGCTGACCCGCCGGCAGCCACCCATGTAAGGGTGCTCCTGTCAGGCTGCTGCATGGAACTGCTCCTTTCTGGGGACAGACCCAGAGGTCATCTGATGTTCTCACACATGCTGTGTGTTTTTCACTGGCCTGGCACTATGAGCAGGTCACCTGTGTCCTGGACTCCCAGGACGGTGTGAGCGGCTTGTTGGGGCAGGAGTGGTGAGTTGTCATCAGCCAGGACTGAGCTCCCAACTTTCTCTCCCTCACACCTGTAAGACCCTCAGTCCCCTCAGTCTCAGGTCTCTCAAAGCTCCCCCTCTATTTGACTCTCCTCTCTCAGACCCTCTCTCTGAGTCTCCCTTTTTCTCAAATTCCTCCTCCTGAGCCCCCAACTCAGTCTCCCTTCTCTGTGTCTCTCTCTTAGGCCTCTTTTCTCGTAGTGTCCCCTATCAGTCTGCCTCTCTCTCAGCCTCTTCCTCTCTCAGCTTCCCTCTCTCTCTCTGACCCCCAAGCCCCCCCTCAGGCCTTCTCTCAGCCCCTCTTTCTCAGCCTTCTCTCTCAGTCCCCCATCTCTCAGCCCCCCTCTTTTTCAGTTCCCTTCAGCCCCTCTCAGCCTCCTTCAGTCCCTTCTCTCTGTCCATCTCTCTTTCAGCCCCTCTCTCATCCCCCCACTTTCTCAGCCCCTTTCATTCCCCTTTCTCTGTCCTGCTCTCTCTCAGTCCCCCCTCTCAGCCCCCTTTAGCCCCTCTCTGTCTGCCTCTCTCAGTCCCCCACTCACTTTCAGCCTCTTTCCCCCCCAACCTCCCTCTCTCAGTATGCTGTTGGGGTGAAGCGGCTGCAGGCAGATACCGTGGGAGTAGTAACTTTGTGCTCACTGAGCAGGTGGGGCTGACCTGCTCCGTGAACTGGACCCCAGGCTGAGGCAGGTACTCAGTAGACAGACTTTGTCTTTGGAGGAAAGACTATGCTCCTTTGCTTTTCAGCCCTTCATTTGCCTTTTTTCAGTGCTGGAATTGGGGTGTACCTGAAGGGTCCTGCTTCCCCTTTGCTTTGCCTAGTCTGCAGCACAGGACAGCGGGGGGCAGGCCAGGTAGGATTCTACTCCAGATTGAGGCCATCTTGGGCCCAGGCTGAACCACTAGCCCTCAGACAGTGACCAGATCTTTCCTGTGAACTGCTGGGATGTGCCTGCTTTCCCAGAGCAGCTCACTTCCAGCAACCTGGGTCACAGGCTCCAGAAGTAAGTACCTAGTGACAGACCCTGGGATGCAGGCCAGGACCTGTGAATGAGGGGACCACCAGTGGCAGTGGTGGGCACACAGCTACTGAGGGCATAGGACAGCCGATGGGATCATCTGCAGCATGTCAGGTGATAGCCAGTGTTGAGCTGTGGCTGCAGCTTGCCCCACAAACAAAGTCCCCTAGGCCATACAGTGTCCTGCCTGCTGGCTGCATATTCCTTACGGTCATCCCGTGGGGTGGGAGCTGGTTCACAGGTCATCATCCTTCTGCTTGCCTAACTGACCTGAGCTTTGCCTTGTCAGTGCTGGACCCCAGAATCCTTGCTCCCACGTGAAAGGATGGGCAGGACAGCCTGCATGGTCCGGTGGAAGCCAGCTGGGCAGAGCCAGTTCCCCCTGGGGCCACTCACCTGGAAAGGGGACAGAATGAAATGCAGTGGAACTGTCCTTGTCACCGGTGCCTGGCAGGGCCCCACGCCCCCCCACCCCATCAGAGGATGTCTCTTGTGCCCTCAGCTATGTATGAGGCTTCAGAGATCTTAGCATTATCATCAAGGTCTGTCTGTCCCAGGAACCCCAACACAGCTGGGCCCCGGGCAGGGCCAGGCCCAGGGCCTCACTCCAGAGTCCTTGACTGGAGACCTCTGGGCCCCATTTTCCTGGTTACTGAGTCTCCAGATGAGAACGCTGGGGCTCTGTGCAGTTGCTGACCCACCTGGAGGACAGTCCGTGCCCACTCAGAGCACACACTCCGGCTGCTTCTCATGTGGCCATGGTCCCCTTTCCTGTAGGCGAGGAGGATGGCCGTGACCAGTCCAAACTGGAGACCAAGGTCTGGGAGGCACACAACCCCCTCATCGACAAGCAGATTGACCAGTTCCTGGTGGTGGCCCGGTAAGTGGTAGGAGGGACAAAGCTGCTGTGCAGGAATGCTGCTGCCTCGGGGTTTCTTCCATCCCCTGGCCCCTGCGGAAACCTCCATAGTTCTTCCAGATGGCTGATTGGGCAAGGGGCTGAGCTCTGGGTTGCTACCCATGGTGCAAATGCCTGGGTGGAAGGCAAGGGCAGCCATGGAGGATTGGGGGCTCTGACAGAACTTCCACGGCAAGCCCTCCGCTGTCACCAAGAAAGGAATTCTGGGCCTTCCAATAAGTGAGCCCAGCTAGGCCTGTGGACAGTCTAGGCAGCTCGGGACGAGGTCAGGTCCCTGGTTTCTCAGCTGGTGTAGCTGTGGTACCACATCTCCTTCTCCAGCTCTGTGGGCACCTTTGCACGTGCACTGGACTGCAGTAGCTCCGTCCGCCAGCCCAGCCTGCACATGAGTGCTGCGGCCGCCTCCCGGGACATCACCCTGGTGAGTGCCCGTTCTGCATTCCCACACCGTGTTCTGGTCGCAGATGGGCTTGGACTGCAAGACCAAGGGCAGCCCTTGTCACACCCTTGCATGCCCAGCTGGCACACAGCACGCGTGCACACACGCACTCTCCACGGAGACTCCACAATCATGCTACCCATGCACACATTAAACATTCACTGCACACTTCACGTGTACACAGACTTTGCACACATGCACTCCATGGACACTACACTAAGACTCTATGTATACTTCACATGCTACAACTGTACACACATACACCCTCTACATATATGACACGTTTGACACCCACACTGCACATACACACCACACACTGCACGTCCACTGCATACTTCATGGATGCTACACGTGTGTTCTCTGTGTGTCCGTGCACACACTCGCATGCACCACGCACCCCGAGAGCTGGAGCGTTTCCTGATACCCTCGGCATAGGGCGTCTGGAGGGAAGTGGAACAGCCTGGGAGAATTACTGGGTGAGGTGTGGCCCAGTGAAGGGTGGGAGGGCCTTCACTGTGTCTTCCCCCTCACCTGCTGACCCCTGGAATGTGTGTATGGCCGTCTTCTGTCCACATGTTCCTGAGGCCCTTTTGAGCCCCGTTTCCCCCTTCCCTGAGCATGTTCCTTGGTCTTCCCGGGGGTTGGGTAGAGCCCATCTAGGACATTGGACTTTGGGAATGAGGGCCCAGAATAGGAGGTGACAGTACAGCTGCTCACTGGCTCTGTGTGCTGTAAAGACAGCCAGAGGGACGAGGGCGAGGGCATCGAGAGGCTCCCAGGCAGTGAGCAGATGCAGCACCAGCCCAGCCTCTCCTGTCCACACAGTTCCACGCCATGGACACGCTCCACAAGAACATCTATGACATCTCCAAGGCCATCTCGGCCCTGGTGCCGCAGGGTGGGCCAGTGCTGTGTCGGGATGAGATGGAGGAATGGTCAGCCTCAGAGGCCAACCTCTTCGAGGAAGCTCTGGAGAAGTATGGGAAGGACTTCACAGACATCCAGCAGGACTTTGTGAGTGCCCAGGCCCGCCCCAGACACCACACTTGTCCAGTGGTAGCTGCTCGTAGTGCACAGCCAACCCCCTCCTCAGCCCATGGCTACGCGTCCAGTCTTGCCCTGTCCTGCTCTGACAGCCAATGACCTTTCACAGTGTTGAAGCCTTTGAGGAAAGAGAAGGCTATAGCTGAAGAGCACCTGCTGGCATCTGGCCTCAGAATACTTAGTAGCCAGAGACTCAGCTTGGGCTGGTGGCCGAGAGACCCTCCTTAAAACCCCATCCTTGTGTTTGTTTCTTAAGTTTTTGTTGATAATTCTTGGTTTTCGCTGAATTTGTTTGTATCCTTGTGAACCCACCCGTGAGAGTGGGTTTTTCTGTTTTATGAGCTCGCTGCACTGACCCCCATGGCACTGCAGTGTGAGCAGAGTGACCTGTGTCCTTTGGAACCTTCTCCTCTTAATTCTACAAGATGCACTGAGGATTGTTGAGGTATATTACAGCGCCAGGCCACAGCTCCGCTAGCAGAGTGCGCATGAGCCAAGAAGTGAGGACAGGACAGACGTGACCTTCCTGGAGCAGGGTCAGAACACAGAATCACTGTCATCTGACCAGGAGGGTCACTGGAATAAGGAGTGGCAGAACCCAGGTCAGCACAGCAGCGACTTACGGACTGTACAGGAAGCCAGAGAAATAAACGCGAGGTGAGAGACCGAAGGGCCAGCCTGAGAGGAGAAACAATCTTGACACAGGACAAAGGTGACCCAGGCCTGGCCAGATGATTAATTCCCTGTGGTCATCACAGGACCAGCCAGGGCCTGAGGCAAAATACTGAACTTTAGAGGAGTATCTGTTGTTAGTAAGAGCAACAAATATCAGCTGAGAAACAAAGCAAGAATGTTTGTGAGTAGGAGTGTGGACAGCGCCTGACCAGCCCAGAGAACCTCTGAAAACCATGTATGTGTGTATAACTTTGACTAACAAAACTAAACAAAGACATTTACTAGAAATAGGATGCATCTTCTGAACGCCACAAAGTTGGCAGGCTGCTGGTGGCCGAGTAGAAATCAGGTGGAGTAGTTTGCACGGTTAGGAGGGCAGAGTGGGTGTACAGTGCTGGACCTCCTGTTCCAAACAAACTCAAAGCAATCTCGGGGAGAGAGGAGGTGTGGGAAGAACCCCCATCTGAGAGGGCAGTGTCTGGTCCTATGTGCTTTCTGATAGAGTCACTTAGAAATAGAAGCAAATTATCTGAATTCTGTGCATAGCGAGGCAGGATTATTAGATTAAGTTCATACCACAGCATATCCTTTTCCCCATCTGTTGATAGAAAATGGATTATCATAAAAATATTCATAAATAACAAAGAAGCAGAAATTCTAAACAACTTGCTGAACTTTACTAAAGGAAAAACTCTCTCAGGAATTGAGGGACAGGGAATGATCCTAAAAGGGAAGTGTATACAGTAGATTTCAGGAGTGCAGTATCGCAGACCAGAAAACCATTTTCATGAAAGCATTGTAGACTTTACAAGCATTGGGATACAGTCAAGGAAATAGAGAAAAGGTCATAGTTTAAAAGCCCACTCTCCACGGGAAGCAAATAGTGGGAGACCCTCTGCATGTGGGGGAGCAGAAGGTCATTAAGAAGAGAACCCAGCAGTCCTTATCTCAGACCGGGCTCTCTAGAGCCATGTACCTGCGTGTATGCATATAGGTGTGTATCAGCATGTGTGTGTGTGTGTGTGTGTGTGTGTGTGTGTGTGTTGGTGTCTCTCTGTGTATATACGCGTATAGGTGTGTATCAGCACCTTTGTGTCTGTCTGTGTTGGTTTCTCTGTGTGTGTGTGTTGGTGTCTCTGTATGCATATGTATAGGTGTGTATCAGCACCTGTGTGTGTGTGTGTGTTGATATCTCTGTGTGTGTATATACGCGTATAGGTGTGTATCAGCACCTTTGTGTCGGTTTGTGTGTGTGTGTGTGTCTCGGTGTGTATGCACGCATATAGGTGTGTATCAGCGTCTGGGGGGGACATGAGGGAAGAGGAATTTATGTCAAGGAAATGCCTCACGTGGACTGGAGGCTCACTGGTCTCAGGTTCACAGACGTCAAGGGAGAGACTTCTCGCTGTGGAGGCCATGGCAGCAGCTGCTAAAGCAGCATGAGGGCTCTTCCAGACGTTGTATATACTGAAGTAGACCACAGTCCTGTGAAACTCTGAATGGATCTCAGCTTGGAGATTTTGTTGTGTAGAGTCCCGTCAAGGCTGTCAGCTGTGTCTCAACCTTTGCGGTGACTGTGTAGCTTAGAAAAGCAGTGTTTCCAGGAGTGTGGAGTGTAGTGAGAGGGCACATGGCTCGCGAGGCCACTGGGGCTGCCTTGGGGCTCTGGGCCCTGGTTCTTGCTGCCTGGCTCTGGGAATCATCGTTTCCCAACTTCTCTTCCTCCAGCCTCATTTTTGAGAAACTTGTGTATGTGGAGGGACAGCATCAGGACAGAGCTGTGGGGCTGGCCGCACAGTGCCTCTCTGCCATGCCCCGTGCTCTGACACAGTGCTTTACACTTTACCTTCCTGCCTGAATTGGGGTGGCCGCCTCCCGAAGGCCGTGCCCTCACGTCTTGGGCTTTCCCCTGCCAGCTCCCCTGGAAGTCCCTCACCAGTATCATCGAGTACTACTACATGTGGAAGACCACCGACAGATATGTCCAGCAGGTGAGCCAGCCCAGTCCCCTACTGTCTCCCCATGGTGCCCTTGGGTCATGCCCTTATTCTCTGCCCTGCTGGCAGTGAGCATCGAGATTCCTGGGTTTGGGTCAGGGACCCAGGTGGATGAGAGTGAGCTCGGGCAGCTGTGCCCACACCTGGGGCAGGGCTGTGCACTGAGCCTTTCCTTGGGCTCTGTGTAGATCTGGGGAGACTTCCTGGAGCTTGGCCATCTGCCTTATGTCCTGCACTGCAAGCCTTTGATCATGTCAGTCCTCCAGCCCCCCCTGCCCTTGAGGGGGTCAGGGTGTGTCCTTTGTGCTTGGCTGACCTCTGACCCTTTGTTTTGTGTGTCCTAAGAAACGCTTGAAAGCAGCAGAGGCTGAGAGCAAGTTAAAGCAAGTTTATATCCCTAACTAGTAAGTGTCCTGCCCTTGGCCGTCAGGGCCCACTGGATGGTCAGAGGCATGCCATGTGGGCGGGGGGGTCCCATGGGCAAGTGGGAAGCCCTTGTCAGGGGTGACCGAAGGGCCTCACGGCCAGGAACCCTGTTTCTGTGCCAGTGGGTTCAGCTGGCGAGTCTAAAGAGTGTATAATGGCACTGCACAGCTGTGGCCCCTGGGTGGTAGAGGCAGGGCCAGCCCCTTGGGTAAGGGTCCAGTGGCACCTAGTTCTAGCCCATTGCTGGACATGAGGTGGTCTTGGCAGTTGATGAGGCACAGACCAGTGGGGGGGCGTGGTTTGGGAATTTGCTGCTGGCTGTGCTTGACAATGTCACTCTTTTCCATCCCTTGCCCTCTAAGTAACAAGCCAAACCCAAACCAGATCAGCGCCAACAGCATCAAGGCGGGTGTGGTGAATGGCACAGGGCCGCCAGGCCAGAGTCCCGGTGCTGGCCGGGCCTGCGAGAGTTGTTACAGTAAGTGAAGCTGTAGCTGGCACCGGGCCTGCCCCACAAAATGCTCCTGCACTGCCAGTTGGTTCTTCTTAAGGCCAGATGCTTCTAGAATTATCTGGCTGAGGAAGGGATCCCTAGTGAGCCAGGGTTTGAGCGACAGCCCAGGGAGGCATAGCACAACATTGAAATGTATGTGTGGGTGGATGAGGTGCAGAGATGGGGACATTTAGGACAAGGGGGTGAGGATGGGGAGAAAGGTGTGCAGAATGGGGATGTGTGCAGGAGGGGAGGGTGCAGGATGGGGAGGAGTGTAGGATGGGGAGGGTGCAGGCTGGAAGAGGTGCAGGATGAGGGTGCAGGATGGGGAGGGGTGCAGGAGGGGAGGGGTGCAGGAGGGGGAGGGGTGCAGGAGGGGAGGGTGCAGGAGGGGAGGGTTCAGACTGGGAGGGGTTCAGGCTTTCAGGGTGCAGAATGGGGTGGTGAGGATGAGGTAGAATGGATGAGGTGGAATGGCGGTTAGGATGAGGTAGGGGTGGTAGAATGGAGAGTGAGAGGGTATAGGATGAGGAAAGAGGACTTTGAGGATGGGGTGAGGGTGAGGGGTGCAGGATGGGGCCAGGGTCGGTGGACATTCAGAGCAGAGGCCAGGAAGTTGGGTGGACAGGTCTAGGTGTGCAGGAGCTCTGGCGTGTGGGTTGTCCGTTGAGTGGGTGTTGCAAAGTGGGAAAGGTTCCCCAGAGGGAAGCATCTTGGCGGTGTTGGGATAGGATGGGAGAGATGCTTGGGAAGTGAGCTTGCAGGCTGCTGGACTGGATCCCCAGTGGCAGGTCTGGTGGGGATTGGGGTGGGGGTGGCAGCTTTGAAATGCTCTCACGTCGCTGGTTCTGTTAAGAACATGTGTATCTTCAACTTTGTTGTCCGTAGCCACACAGTCTTACCAGTGGTATTCTTGGGGTCCCCCTAACATGCAGTGTCGTCTCTGCGCCTCTTGTTGGACTTATTGGAAGAAATATGGTGGCTTGAAAATGCCAACCCGCTTAGACGGCGAAAGGCCGGGACCCAACCGCAGTAACATGGTAAGTGGTGCCACCCCCCACTAGCTGCTCTGTCCTGCACCTTTGGCCCCCGGTCATGGTGCTGTGTTGGGCCACTGTGCCCCTTCTGCAGAGTCCACATGGCATCCCCACGCGGAGCAGCGGGAGCCCTAAGTTCGCCATGAAGACAAGGCAGGCCTTCTACCTGCACACCACCAAGCTGACCCGCATTGCTCGGCGGCTGTGCCGTGAGATCCTACGTCCCTGCCATGCTGCCCGGCACCCCTACATGCCCATCAACAGCGCTGCCATCAAGGCTGAGTGTGAGTGCCCCTCAAGCTGTCCCTGGAGGAGACCCAGCTAGAGAGGCGGGGCCTGTAACCCATGTGAGCCCTTGGGGACCCCCTCACCAGCACCTTCCTCACAGGTACGGCTCGGCTGCCTGAGGCCTCCCAGAGTCCGCTGGTGCTGAGACAGGTGGTACGGAAGCCCCTGGAAGCCGTGCTCCGATACCTTGGTAAGTTTGCCCTGCCCAGTGAGCCTTTTGGGGCCACCTTGGCAGTGCCCAGATGTCCTGGGATGGCGCCATGCTCACCTGCTGTATCTGCCACCTGGCTGGAAGCTGTCTTGGGTTGTGGCCCCCTGTGGCTGGGCATGTCCACTATGCTAATCCCAGCCCTGCAGGCCCATCTCAGTTACCTACAGATGGTATGTCAGAGATGCCTCAAGGGAGAACTTCCACAAACAGAAGTGTGTTCCCTCACAAGCTAGAAGGATAGCAGTTGGAATTCAAAGTGCTCGCTCCAGAGGAAGACATTGCACTCTGTTTTCCGATTCTTGAAGGCTCCTTTCCCAGAGAGCCAAGCCCAAGGAGAACACACTCTGTTCCCAGCCCTTCTTTCTTGGTTGTAGCGTTGTTAGGTGCTTGCGGGTCGCCTGTAACTACAGAAGCTTTGAGGAGAGAACTTGGCCCTGTTATGCACCATCCTCAGTCTGCCTGCTCTCTGTCCCGTTATTGTAATCACTGAGATTCTTCCTTTCTTTGGGGGGGTCTCTCTACCTTTCCAGGTGTAATATCTCCCTCCATCGCCTGATTCCTTTTGAAAATATTCCCACACTGAGAGATAGTTTTGCCATCCTTCATGTAAGGAACACCTTGATTGTTTCAATCAGTGGTTGATGCAGTACTAGTCCTGATGCCAGAATCATCTTCATATAGTCCAGCTTCTCAGAGGATTTGCTCTGCATACAGCTGGAAAAAGTATAGAGAAAGGATATGACCCTGACACACACCTTTTCTGAGTTTAAACCCTGCAGTGTTTCCAGCTGCAGACATCCTTTATTTTATGATTTTTTGTGTGTGTACCATCGAATCAGATCTGCCTGGTATAGGAGGAGTTTGCCCCTCCTTCTTCAGCAGAGCATCTGGTGGATTTGAACCATATACCTCTGGGATTACGGTGCAGCATCTTGCCACTAGGCCAGCAGAGCTCCCTTGCAAAACATCCTTTCAAGATTGGAGTGTGGAATGTATGAAGTATGGTTACAGTAGGTTTCTCCTGCTTCAGTTTACTTGTTAAATCTCAAATCCCAATAAATGAGCCCTGCTGGCCCCATGGGTAAAAGCATTCAACTCCCAACAAAAGGGAACCCTGGTGACCTAGTAGGTATGGAGTAGTGTTGCCAATGCAAAGGCAGGTGGTTCAAATCCACCAGCCGGTCTGTGGGAGAAGGATGGGAAGTCTTCTCCCACTTTAGACCCTCTGAAAACCCACTGGAGAGTCAGCTACGATTTGGCTCTGACTTGACAGCAAGTTGAGAGTTACTTGTTTGCTCAAACAAAAGGTTGGCAGTTTGAAGCTTCTTGAGGGAAAAGAGCGACAGACGATCTATTTCTGGTCTGACCTAACAGGCTTGCTTTGAATTGGAATTGACTTGAGGCAGTGCATTTGGGTTTTTTTCACCCCAAAAGCTTGACCCAGACAGCCTGATCCCGGCTTCACTGCTTTCACTTTGTTGTTCTGAGATAACATTGGGTCAGCTCAGCTTACAGAATCAGACACTGTCCTGTGCCAACCCTCTGTCTCTGCTGTGCTTAACCATGGTGTGGTCACTGAGAGTCTTCGTTTTTGGTTAAGATTTACCGCAGATGACATAATGCTGAGTGTCACGACCCAGGCCAGGTCAGCCTCCCTCTCAGCTTGTTCACTAACCTCAAGCTTACCAGGACCACAGTGTCCTCAGGCAAGTGGTTTTTGCTGAGGGCTGACCTCAGGAAGAGGGTAGGTATCTCAGACCTCAGGCTGGACTTCGGCCAGTAGCCCCACAGGGAGCATCCCTGTGATCGGTTTGCCCCTCCCACTGCAGGTGCCTTCTAGGGCTTCTGCCGGATGTCTGCAGGCTGCATAGCCAGGCCTGGCTGTGAGTCAGTCCTCCCAGCATGGAGGTGGCTTTGCTCTCGTCAGGGACATTCCGGAGCTGTGAGCTCAGCGGCACAGACACTGTGGCTCGGGCACCCTTGCTGGGAGGGGTCAGCCCGCCTGGCCCTGCTCTGTCCTGTGGATGCCAGTCAGCCCCCCTTCAGGTCACCACAGCCTCTGAGTGACTTGGAGCTCGGCAACCAGCTCCTTGCTGTTGGGGCTTGAGTGAGGTCAGCCCTTGAGGTGTGACGCTGGAACCCAACCCAGCCAGCTTGGCGTCTGGCGTCCAGCCAGCCCCTCACTGTCCAGTTCCAGTGGCCAGGAAATTGAGTGTCTCGTGGACAGGGTGTGCCCTGTCTGAGCCCTGGCCATCCTGGGCTGGTGGCTGAGAGGCTGGCCTTTCAGTGGGTCCATAGTGGTCTTCGTTTTGGTAGTGACCTTTCCGTCATTCAGGGGTCTTCAGGTCTCCCTGTGTGTCCCAAGTGGGAAATGGCAGGTGGGGACAGAGCCCATAGGAGCCATGCCGTCTCCTAACTGTCACCTTATCACCCCTGATGTGGCACACAGGAGATCTTGGGTGCCCCAGATGGGCCCCTGCCTCATCGAGGCCCCTCTCACGCCTCCGCGTTGCTGGGTATCTGAGAGGGTTGCGGGAAGGGAGGACCCAAGGACAGCTGAGCCAGAACCCACGTCTGTCTGTGGAGCTCTCTGGGAGTGCAGATGCTGTGCAGTGTTAGCCTGCCCACACTCAGCATGTGGGGTCAAGACGGCCTCTAATCTGATAGCAAAGCCTGGCCTCCTGCCTCCTGGAGCAGCCACCTCTCCATCTGTCCTGACAGAGGCCCACCCGCGCCCACCGAAGCCTGAGCCTGTGAGGAGTGTGGCTGGCACGCCCAGCAGCCTGACCCCCGCCAAGGTGGCTCCCGTCATCAACAACGGCTCCCCGACCATCCTGGGCAAGAGAAGCTATGAACAGCATAATGGGACGGACGGTGAGCGTGGCCTGCAAGTGCTGGGCGCCGGCCTGGGCAGACCCGTCCAGCGTGAGGCCGCCCTGCCTGACACTGTCTTCTCTCCCTTCTGTCTCTGGGCGCTGCCAGGCAACATGAAGAAGCGCCTCCTGATGCCCAGTAGGGGTAAGGCAGGCGTGCCTCTGGCCGCCCGGCCGTGTCTGTGCTGCTCGTGCATGCCGGGAGGGCCGGCGTGCGAGGCTGTCCACCCACTGGCCACCTCCTGGCCATGGACGGCCTCGCGCACTGGCCCTGGTGCCCGCGCTGTCCCTGTGCTCGTGCTGTGACTGCCGCATGCTTCGTGCCCGGCTCGCTGGTGCACGCTGTGCCCACCCTTGTATGTGCCTGCCCCAGGGCCAGGTGTCGGCAGCTCTCCTTCCCCCGAGTTGGGCTGACACACGTGGGGCTCAGAGTGGGCGTGAGGGTTGCTTGTCTGGAGCTGAAACTGCAGGAGAAGCTTGGGGTGCTGGCGTGCAGAGGGTGAGGAGCAGGCCTGGGCACCCCTGCCTGGAGTGGGCAGTGACCAGGAGGCCCAGGGCTTCAGGGAGACCAAGCTGAAGGAGCAGAATCTAGAAGCACAGTGAGGCCATGCTGTGACCTCCATTGCAGGCTTGGCCCCCAAACCTGGCCAGACTAGGGCAGTCTCCCCACCCCGAGGGAGGAGAGACGTCGTGGGCTGCTCATGTCGCCTCACATGGAACTGCTAGCACTTGTGTTTATTGACATGGGAGATGTGTGCTTGGGGGGGAAGGGGTGCTGAGTGCCTCAAATGGGGTGTGCACATGGGTCAGAAGGGCCTGAGGGGAACCTCTCTGTTTGAAGACCCTGCGATACCACCCTGTCCCGCTCTCTGTGGGTGTGGCTGGGCTTTGGGCCCCAATCCTGTCCCCGCTGTGCCCTCTCCTCCAGCTCCCTTATGGGGTCCCCTGGCCCGGCAGGCAGTTGGGTGAGTGCTTGGCCTTGCTCTGAACTTTTCACGCCGTCACTGAGACCAGGGTGGTTTTCAGGAGACAGAGACAAGGCAGCCCCTTCTGCCTCAGCCCTCCTGCTACCAGCTCTGTGTTGCCAGAACATGTGGTCCAGGTCGGCTACGGATGGGCAAGTTCTTACTGATCCATGTCTTAAAGCATTTGAGATGGTGTTTGAAGAGCTGCTCAGAAACAAAAAATGGACAGGATTGATTTTTTTAAAATCAATTGTGTTGACTCCAGCTCCAGCCTGCACGTCCCAACAGTGTTCGGGGTGGGCCTGATGGATGCCTCAGCCATGTGATTCTGTCCAGCCTGGGCAAGGCCACAGCACCAGCCAGACCCTGACATTGCCTGTGCTGGGAGGGGTCTGCTGTTTGGGTGCTGCCCCCCTCTAACTCTGAAATCTGTGCTTTCTCTCCTTCCACACCTCGCAACGGCTAGGAACTTTCCTGGGTGAGTCTCTCATGGGCTCCAGGCTTTAGGCTCTGTGGGGCATCTCTTTGCTCAGTGGGACCCTGGTGCTGGAAAGAGAGTCTGGGGCCTGGGTTTCCTGATGGGAGGGCTCCTGGACGTGTGTTTGGGGACAGTTCCCTGAAGGCACTTGGGCAGGTGGGAACCTAGCACAGGTGTGAGAGGCTTTATTCTGCAGACATCCTCTCCTCCCCACATGGGCTCCTAACACATGCTTCAGGCATGCCCTGTCTCACTTGCAAATGTGTACACGCCTCTGTGCTCATGTGCATGGAGGTTCCCACGAGGTTCCCACCACTGGTGTGTATGCTGTGTGCACGGAAGCATGCACTCGAGATTGTACCAGCAGAAGCACGCACCTGGAAACACGTAGTCGTGCACGTAGTTGTGTGTTCACATGCACACGTTACTGTGTGTGATGCACGCCTCCACAGGCAGGCTGGGCAGGAGGCAGCAGTGGCCGTGGGGGAGGCTCAGGCGGCTCTGCAGGCCTTGTGGGCAGCCAGGGTCAGGTGGTGGTATGGTTGTGACCAAGACGGCAGCTGCTTGTCTCCACACATTAGGACCAGTGGTTTCCAGGTTAAAGGACCATTCTGACCAAAGCGAATGGCCGACCTAGCTCCCCCAGGGACTTCCAGGGAGGCCTGGTCCACACAGCACTGACGCTTGGGGCCATGTCTGGAGTCTGACATGACCACCTCTGCCAGAGGCTCTAGGTGCTGCTGCAGTTGCCAGCAGTGAGTATGTGATGGCTCGCTTGTCCTGGCCCAGCTGAGTGGGCCATGAGGGTGCAGCCCTTAGGCTGCAAGGCCCCTCTGCTCCTCCAGGTGGACAAAGGACAGACCCCAGGCAGGGTGTGGTCTGCCAGGATCGTGTGCAGCCTGCACCCCAGGCCCTCTTTTGTGGGCCAGGCCATCACTGCTCCTAAGGCATCATGGTCTCATCTTCTCTCCTCAGGTTTGACAAACCATGGACAGACCAGGCACATGGTGAGTGAGGGTCCAAACTGCTGCATATGTACACGCATGTACCTGTCTGTGTGCACTTTCACACACATTCCTGCACACACAGCACCCACATGGCACCTTAGCATCTGGAGCTGGAGGCAGCATGTAGGAGTGTGAGGGAGACGGCAGGGTGGCGGTGGTGGGGGCATCTTCATAGCCCTCAGAGGTCCCTGCCAACTGGGGTGAGATTCTCTGCAGGGAAAGAATCTGCTTCAGCAGGGAAGGGAGGCCGCCTGACATCTGCTTCCTACTCACATGACCGAGACCTAGCACACATAGCACAGACTAGGGACCTGAGCAGCCAGGGGGCCACTCCTGACCCTCTCCGTTTCTCTCCCTTGTGGCCTTGTCACACCTTGCTGCACCCCCTCTGCACAGGGACCAAGCCGGAACCTGCTGCTCAATGGGAAGTCATACCCCACCAAAGTGCGCCTAATCCGGGGGGGCTCCTTGCCACCCGTCAAGCGGCGAAGGATGAACTGGATCGATGCCCCTGATGACGTGTTCTACATGGCCACTGAGGAGACCAGGTGTGAACCTGTCCTGGGCGGTGGGTGGTGAACAGGGCCTGCCAGTCCCCTTCATGGCCTGAGTGACCTCACCTACATGTCTTCCATCTGCAGGGACATGGTCCACGCTCCCTTCCTGTGTATGTCCTCACCTGTGGGGGACATGGCTTGCCGATCCACCCACACATTCTCTGTGTCCTTTCCTGCAGGAAGGTCCGGAAGCTGCTCTCGTCCTCAGAGACCAAACGTGCTGCCCGCCGGCCCTATAAGCCCATCGCCCTGCGCCAGAGCCAGGCCCTGCCCCTCCGGCCACCTCCCCCACCACCTGTGAATGACGAGCCCATTGTCATCGAGGACTAGGGCGGCCGGTGCCATTGCTGGAGCCACCCAGAGCGTGACGGGGCCGCCAAGCCAGAGACCCACAGTGCAGCCCCAGGCCTCGTGGCACCCTTGGCCAGACTGCCCCACGCCACCCCCCCTTCAGTTTGGTAGTGGCCCCTCCCATGCCATCCCTCAGTGACCGTCCCCTCCGTGGACACCAGGGAGCAGGGCGGTTAACTTATTCCCAGAATGCCCAGAGCCCCTAGCTTTGTGTTCCTTCTGATGGAGTGGACATGCGGCCCCTGCGTGGGTGGCTGCAGCCTCTCATTCCAGCGGGAGGCAGGCTTGTAAGATTTTGTTGTGTTCTGTTGAAGGTGCCATTTTAAATTTTATTTTTATTACTTTTTTTGTAGATGAACTTGAGCTCTGTGACACCCAGCCCGGGACATTAGGGCCCATGGGGCTGGTGTCGGCCAAGTGGCCTGCCAGGCCAGCCCTTGTCTTTTCAAGTAATTTTCATATTAAACAAAAGAAAGGAAAAAAAAATTAAGAAAAATCTGATCTTCTCCCCACTTCCCATCTTTCTTTCATCTAAGCCATCCCCGGCAAGTATCTTTGAGGACCAGGGACCGTCCCTGTAGGGTCTGTGCCCCAGCAGTACACACCCTGGCCTGGACAGAAACAGCGGCAGCCAAGACTCCGGATACCCCTCAGCTGCCCCCCCCTCCCCCCCGCTACTAGCGGCCTTCTAGCCAGCTGGTGGTCTCCCATGAATTTACAGGCCTTGGGACAAAACTTGACGTGATCCTACCATATAGCTGTGCTTGGACTCAAGCAAAAGTTCCTTTTCCTCACACCTTCCCCTCCTGCAGGCCAGACCCACCCTTACTGAGACCACCCTTCATGCTGGGGTGGTCAGACAGGTGGGCAGGAGGAGCTTGTGTCTGACAGGAGCCTGGGCTTGGATAAAGAGGGTTGGTGGCCTGATGTCAGGCCTGGCTGGCTGCCTGTGGCCTGAGGAGCTGTGGAGGGAAGTCAGAGCAGTTCTCTGCTTTTGTCCTTGGGCTCAAGGGGGACTAACCTTGTGCCTCCCAGTGCTGCCCTGCATCCCTTCTCCCCTGCCCAGCAAGTCCTGAGAAGCCGCAGATAAGGGGCTTCTGCTGCTGCTGGGTGGAATGACTTCTCCTCAGCTCTGTGTCCCTTCCACACTGGACAGAGCCCACTCTGTCCAGTGGTCAGCACAGTCTGGCAACCAGAACCCTGACTGCCCTCCACAGCTGAGGTGTCCTGCTCTGAGCAGGTATGAGGTTTCTGCACGGAGGTGGAGAGTTTTCAGATTTCAGCCAGTGCCTTGTTCTCCGAAATCCTACCTTGGTGCTCCTGCCCCCTACCTCTGTAGGCCTAGGGACAGGTGTATCACAGGCCGGGAGGCCTGGGTGGTGCTCAGCCCCTCCCTCCTCTGGCTCCTGTCTTGCTTGTCATCCTGGAAATCTCTGGGAGGAGTTAAAATAGAAACCACTTGTATGCCTGTCCTGAAACAGATAAGGGGGTGTCCTGGCCTCCATGTCTGCCATGGGGTGACAGGCTTGGGTGTCAGGAAGCACCTGCAGCACACATCACACCCACCCCACTGGGAACTGTCCTGCTGCAGAGCCCCACCCAGCCAGTCTGCAGTCCTCCCTGCTGGCCAGGCACAGTCTGCAGGAGGTAGCAGTCACCTTAAGGGTGTTGGCTGGGGGCTGGTTCAGGGGCTTGAGGTCTGCTGTGAAGCATGGTATCGCGAGTGAGAGGAGCAACCCTCTGAAGACCCCAACCCCTCACTTCTACTCCTGGTCTAACTTCTGTCCTTTGGTCTGATGTTTGCAGCTTTGACCTCTACCGCCTGCCATCCAGGTGTGAGGTCCCTCCAAGCTCAGCTCTTCTGCAGTGCTGTCCACTGGCAGTGCTAACCAGACAAGGAGTTGGGGTCCCCACCAAACATCTTGGCTGCTATTCCCACAATTGGCCAAGACTGAGTGCAAGGGATGGAAGGGACAGGACTGAGGCCAAGAGTGCAGCTACAGCCCCACTCTGCCCTTTTACATCCCTGCCCACAGGGATGTGCCACTCAGGGCTGAAGACCTGACCCAGGCTACACCCAGACCACCTACCTGCCCCACACACCCACCTTTGCCCCAAATGTGGACTTCCCAGACCCAGTGAAGAGTGGGAGTATCAGATGAGCCAGAAGGGACATGAGGCCCATGTTAAAGTGATCAATGATTTGAAGCCATAAGCTGCTCTGTGTATAGATTTACAGCTTCAGCTGCTCTGGGAGGGTCCTCAGGCCTGGAACTGACAACAGCAGTGGGTTTGGGTTTGGGGGCCATGGTGGAGCTGCCTGCCCCCTGACCCAGCCCTTGTGTCCCTCAGTGGCAGAGGTCAAGGCTGTGTTCTCTGCCTATTGATCAGTGTCCCTCTCTGCCAGGCCCAGAATAGCCTAGTGCTTCAGGGAGCTCCTGGCCCTAGTCCAGGGACTGTGGCCCAGAAATGGGGGTGGGAGTGAGAGCAGGGCAAATGCACTCCTGCTCCAGGGGCCATGCCAAATGCCACTCCTGCCACCGTGCATGTACATGTCCTCCCAGCAGGCTTGGGTGGAGGGGATGGGGGAGCTGCCTGTCAAGGTCTCCCAGGTGGAAATGAAGAAGCCAAAGAAACTGGTGAGTGGGTGGCATCAGGCCAGGTATAAGATGCCAATGTGTCCGGAGCCAGGGGGCAGCTCTTTTACCCCACCTCAGGACCCCATGCGTGGCACCCAGACACCTGAAAAAGAAGGCACTGGCCCCAGGCAGCCTGCCTGCTACCTCCTTCCTGGGCTGGCTCAGGTCCCAGGTGGGGTGGGAGGGCTGGTCAAGCTGGTCAGTCAGGCTTGGGGGGGGGGGGCATGTTTCTGGGCTGTTGTTGCCATGGAAATGAAGTAACTGGGGCCCAAGCACATTGAAGAGGTTTCCTGCTGGTATCCCAGTGAGGGGCCATCTTGGGGCACAGGCTAGGGGAGGGGCGGCAGGACCCAGCAATCCTGCCAGGAGAGGGGGTAGGAGGACAAGTGGGGCCAGGGCCCTGTCAAAGTCAGCCAGGAAGACGCTGCCCTCTGACCTAGGGAGCGTCAGGCAGCAGAAATAGGGTGGAAGTGGAGCCCAGGCATGTCCTGGATTAGGGTCTGGAGCTGAGAAGGGGGCCCTGATGGGTCAAAAAGGTGTCTTGGTTGAAGGATTGAGGCATTCTTAAAGCTGGTGGCTTTCTACTCGACAATGTCAGACTTAACGTTAGGACTCCAAGTCTAGAAGAGGGATGCTCGCTTGCTGCTGAAGTCTGGATTTCAGCACGTGGCCCGGGGCCTCTGTCAGTGTCTCTACCCCCTCCCACCAACCCACCCACCATCAGGGGTGGAGGTGCTTGGATGGGTCCGCCTATATCACCTACATAACGCCCCTGGGGACCTTGTTCTCAGATTGCACATAACACGACCACCGTCACCCCGCAATTTATCTCCGTTGCTTGAGGGAAGGGGCACAAAGTCCCCACGCCTCGCCTCCACCGTAAACCTTCAGAACCACAGACAAGTGAGAGGTGGGGAAAGGGGGCGAGGACTGCGACGTGGACAAGACCAGTGGGGAATAGGTGGCAGCGCTCCCCCCACGCCCCGCCAGTGTGGCTCCGATCCCGCCACATGGCCGTTGCTACGGAAACCGAGCAACAAAGGGAAGTGGAGAGGACACGGCGAGCCGGGCAGAGCGGGGTAGGAGATAATTCCCAGGGCTCGCGCCCACTCCCCCGCCGGCCTGCGCGCGGGGGCGGCCCTGTCCCTCAGCACACACGTCTGCGCCTTCGGAGACCGCTTCCCGAGTGTTTGAAGACAAGGGGGCCCCGGCTTCCCGCCCCCAGCCCGCACGCATTATTAGCTCCAAGTTTGCCATGGAAACAGCCGGAGCGCGCGCGGCGCCATAGTCGCCCGGGTGGGTCCCGTAGACGCCGGCTCTGTCCGGGCGGCGGGGGCGCCTGGCCGGGCGAGTGCGCCCCCACCCCGGCCGCAGCCCCCGGGCGGCCGGTAGCCAGGGGGTGGGGCTCCCTGAGGTCCCGCCCCACCGACAGAGCCAATGGGCGCGCAGGTAGCCCGGGAGGGGCGGGGGTGAGCACCGGGCGGCGGCGGTGGAGACGGCTGCGAGCAGCGGGTGTGGGCCGAAGTGGCGCACGGACCATGGCCTCCAAGTGCCCCAAGTGCGACAAGACCGTGTACTTCGGTGAGTGCCCTGCTCCTCGTCCCGTTCCGCGCCCGCGCTCCAGCCGCCCTTCGCGGCCAGCCCCCTACTCAGAGCCCGCCGCACCCCGTGGACACGGCGTGCGCCAGGTGCCCGGCGGGGACACAGGCCTGAAGTCGAGCTGGCCGCCGTCTGCCCACGCGGGTGTGGCTCTAGGGTGGGGTTGCGACGAGGCAGGATCAGCCTCACCTGAACCCCAGTCCGGCCGATGGGGGCTGGGGGCCCGGCCGGGAGGGGCACAACGGGTGCGATCGGCCTGAACGCTGCCTCGAGTTTGGTGCGCATCTCGGTCCCGGGCGGCGCCGCGCGGGGCGGGGTCGGGCGGGGCTGCCCACGCCTGCGCGCGCCCTTCTCGACCCTAAAGGCACGCCGCTGAGCCCCCAGACCTGCCGCCCCGCGGACACGTGGCCAGGCTCGCCCCGAGCCGTGACTGCCACCCCACCCCTACCTCTGCCCACGTCTGGCCGGGCCTGGGCATGGACGTAGTCCATGCGGAGGCGACGGTGGCCTCTCCCACGCGCAAGTCCCAACGCGCTCGCCTCCTGGGTGCTAGTCTCCCCGGGAGCTTCACGGAGGAGGGCGGCGGACACACGAGTGCCTCCCTGTCCCCACGCATGTGCGAGCACTTGCCCCAGGATCCTTTCCTCCTCCCAGTTAGGCTAACCAGACAGGAAGCAAGCTGGTGGTTCATTCTTGGATGAGCTGGAGCTCCTCTCTGGCCCTTTTGAAGCCCCAGCCAGGCTCCCCAACTCCACTGCTCACACTGGTCTGGGCGGTACCTGTCCAAACTGGTGCCCTTCTTCCTGCTCCCCACAACTTTGCCGGAGTGGTTCCTGCACACTCTCACACTGAGATGCGGACGTGGACATTGGTCCCCAGCAGTGAAAGAAGTCCCTTGGGCGAAGAGGCCAGCACTTTGCTTGCTGTCCCGAGGGGAGGGGCTGGATTGGGCTAGGAGTGTTTCAGTAAGTAGCTAGTGGCTTCCAGCTGCATCCTAGGAACCACTCTGCTGGTCCACTGTCTGATCTACTGTCCATGACTTTGCCTTGACCAGTGCTAAACCACCTTGGGGTTCTCCCTAATCTTGGCCTACACAACCCGGAAAAGTGCTTCTGCCCGGTGGCTGCTGCTTCCAACAGCAACAGAAAACAAAGGCTGTTCAGACAAGCTGGCTCCTTCCCACTTGGTAGGAGCTGTTGGGGGTGGTGAAGTCTAGGATTCAGCCCATCCCTACACAGGCTGCACCCAGCACCCATAGGCCTGTCCTGCCCCAGGGCCAACACCCTGAAGTAGAGCCAGTGGAACCAGGCCCAAGGAGCCACAAGGAATGAGGATGCTGCCCGTCCGGCCTGACAGCCAGCTCACTTCCAAGCCATTTAGGTCCACTTGGTCCAGTGTTCCCAGCCAGGCCCTGCATGTGTAGTGTCAACAGGCCAGCAGGTGTTAGGGTCACTCTGGAGTCTAGCCAGGACCTGGCAGCTCTGAGCTGCAGCTGTCTCAGCCTGAGGGCCAGCACTTCTTATCGAAGTGCTGGGAGTGGACACCAGGCTGGCACTAAAGCCAGGGTGCAGCCTCAGCCAGCTCAGCTTGCCCTGGCCTGAACGGGGTGAGGTGAGGGGCACTGGCTGACCTGTGCCCAGCACCCTGCCCACTTCCCGCCCCTCATGCAACACATCTCTGCAGAGGGGTG
Source organism: Elephantulus edwardii (assembly GCF_000299155.1). NCBI lineage: Eukaryota > Metazoa > Chordata > Mammalia > Macroscelidea > Macroscelididae > Elephantulus > Elephantulus edwardii. Next base: position 93,480 of record NW_006400190.1, on the reverse strand, counting down.
AAGGCCAGACCTGCCCCCGGGGTGAGGGGGTATGAGGTGAGGCCTGCCAGGGTGCAGGGAGCACTAGCACTTGGCCTGACCAGCAGACTGCTCCCTGGCCTGCTCTCAGGGTGAGTTTTGCTCTCACCAGGACCCCGTTCCCCAGTGCTACTGCTGCTTGGTGGCAGAGAGCCAGAGGCCCTGCTTGACCGCCCCCCACGCTTTCTGGCCCTTCCCGCTGGAATTTCAGCCCTGCTCTGCTCCTCTTCCTGTTTCCTCCGCCCTTTTCCGGTTGTGCTCCCATGGAGAGGCTCTGTGCCTGGGGGAAGGTCTGGGAGGGTGCCTGACCTGACCCTCAGCAGCTGGTCTCAGACCTTTGGTGACAAAGTTGGAGGGAGAGTTCAGGGACCAGAAGAAGGAGCTAAATTTAGACTGGGATCCTGCGAGGCCTTAGTGGCACAAGGATGGGCAGGTCCTGTCTGAACTTGGCTTGACTTCCTCATAGGCCATTCTGGAGGCTCAGACCATGCTTGATCTCAGGTCTCTGCAGGAACTCCCATTTGCTTCATTAGGGCCTGACACACACATTAGAGTGGGATGTGTGTGGGCGTGAGGCAGGGGTACAGAGAAGGTATGTATGGACGGACAGTTGCATGTGGGGGAGGGAGGTGAGTATGAAGGGAGCTGATGTGTGTAAAGGCCCCAGGTGTGTGAAACAGGCAGGTATCTAGGGAGAGACATGTATGGGAGGGAATCCGGTGGGTAAGGAGGCAGGTATGTGAATGTGAGGCAATTTGTGAGGGAGGGAGGGATGTGAAAGAAATGTGAGGAGGAACAGATGTAAGAGAAGCAGGTGTGAGGAGGAGAAATAGTAAGATAGGCTTGAGGGAGAGACACGTGAAACAGGTGTTTGAGGGAGGCAGGTGTGAACAAGGCAGCTGTTGTGAAAAGTCATGAAATGGCCTTTGAAGATACTAGAAGCTTGCATGTGCTTCTTTCCAGACTCCGAGAGGGCCTGGACAGGGCCAGCAAGGCCTGGAGAGAATGGTCTCTCCAAGTAGAGAGGTATGGGGCGGTGTGGGCCCAGGGCAGGCTGCCCCACTGAATGGTTAGGGCTGACCACAGGGATGCTCAGCTGACCGCCAGCTGCTGTCACGGCTTGGGGTGCACATTTGGGTGCTGGTCCAGCCCTGACTCTCTCCTTCCCCCCAGCTGAGAAGGTGAGCTCCCTGGGCAAAGACTGGCACAAGTTCTGTCTTAAGTGTGAACGCTGTAACAAGACGCTGACTCCAGGAGGCCATGCTGAGGTGAGCTCTCCCTGGGTCTAGTCAGGAAGGGGACTAGCGGCAGTGGGGAGGCCCAGGTCCGTGGCTCCCTGCTTCCCCAGGCAGGAGGTGGGGCCTAAGGTGCCTTTGAGAAAGGCCCCAGTGGTGGGCGTGCCCCTCAATCCAACTCCCTCTTTCTAGCATGATGGAAAACCCTTCTGTCACAAGCCCTGCTACGCCACGCTATTTGGACCCAAAGGTGAGCAGGGCCTCATGCCCTACACACATCCCTGTGCCCCTGCACCAGGACTGGCTCTGCTAGGCAAATGCTCCACTACAGGTCAGAGGCAGCAAGTTCCAGGCCTGTGCCGGCTATGTGTCCCAGGGTGGCCTTTGGGTGCTGCCCTCCAAATTCAGCCTCATGCCCTCTCTCAGGGCTCTGTGCCCTGACGACTAGCCCCTTCCCCATAGGAGCCTTTGCCCATGCTGGGCCCTTCCTGGGCAGCCTTTCTACTTGACTACAGGCACTCTCCTCAGGGACGGGTCCTGACCTGACCTGGCTGGGTTCTGAGACCTCTGAGTGAAGGCCCTGTCCACACTCCCGACCTACAGGTGTGAACATCGGTGGTGCAGGCTCCTACATCTATGAGAAACCGGCAGCTGAAGGGCCCCAAGTCACTGGTCCCATTGAGGTCCCCGTGGCCCGAGCCGAGGAACGCAAGGCCAGCGGCCCTCCCAAAGGTCCCAGCAGAGGTGGGCCAGGCTGGGTGTGTGTTATGGGGTAGTTGGGGTCGCCTCTGCCTCTCCTACCTGGCCTCACTTGCCTCCCACCCCCAGCTTCTAGCGTCACGACCTTCACGGGGGAACCCAACATGTGCCCCCGCTGTAACAAGCGAGTCTATTTCGGTGAGTTATGGGTCTGCCCCAAGCTCCCGTAGCTTCCACAGGGGTGGAGGAGGCGGGGTCAGCCTCTCTGTCTGCCCCATCCTAGCTGAAAAGGTAACTTCCCTGGGCAAGGACTGGCACCGACCCTGTCTGCGTTGTGAGCGCTGTGGGAAGACGCTGACCCCTGGTGGGCATGCTGAGGTGAGGGCCTGAAGCTGCGTGGGGAAGGTGGAGGGGTCAGGAGGATGTGGGCACAGAGATACGTGGCCTGGAGGGCACTGCAGGAGGTGGATGGGACTGCATGGTCATGCTGGGGCTGGAGAAGTTGGGGGTGGGGGAAGGGTGGGTGGAGACCTGAGGAGGGCCCTAGGCTCGGCCCTGGGTAGGGAGGGACAGGGCCCTAAGTAGAGGCAGGTGTAGGGACCTAGATGGGGATTGGGGCCTGGGTGGGGGGCAGGACCCTGGGTTCCAGGGAGGCCTGGGGGGAAGTGTCATGCCCGGTGGGCTGCCCTCTAGTGACTGGCGTGGGCACTGGCACGCAGAAGCCTAGAGGCTCTGGAGAGTGGACAATAGGTAGCTGTGGGGCATGAGCCCAGGAAATAGGCATATGTTGACGTTGCCTTTGTAGAAGAGGGAGCCCCTGGGGCACATGGTGGGGCGGGCAGTGGATCTTGTTTCAGCCCCTCATCCTCACCCCCAGCACGATGGCCAGCCCTACTGCCACAAGCCTTGCTATGGAATACTCTTCGGACCCAAAGGTGAGTGTACCCCTGGGGTCCCCAGGTTTAAAGTACCCCTGTGTGCTCTCTTTATCACTCCTCCTGTCTTTCTCCACAGGCGTCAACACGGGGGCAGTGGGCAGCTACATCTATGACCGGGACCCCGAGGGCAAAGTTCAGCCCTAGGCAGGCTGCTCCCCTCAGGCACCTGCCCCTGTTCCTGCTGGCCCCCAATGGGCCCACTGCTTGCCTTTCTTGGGGAGCATGGGATGCTACCTTCATTCTGTCACACCTGAGAGTTCAGGTGTGAGTGTGGGGGACGAGACCCAACCCGTGCTGCCAACAACCTGGCCCACCAGCCCTGGCCGTTCTGACTCAGTTCCCGTTACCCTTGTGTGTTGCTTTTTGTTCTCCAACCCTTCCCTGTGTCTGTATTCCCAGGTTCTCTACCTGTTCTGCATGTATCCCCATGCATCCTATGTCTGTGCATTCCTGTGTCCTCCCTGACCCCACATGTCCTGTGTTCTCATGCCACATCCCTTATGTACCCACGTGTCCCCCTGTGTCCTGTGCCCCAAATATGAGTCTCAAAGGTGGCCTTCTCACTCTCCCTGCCCGCACCTCTGGCCTGCCCACCAGTGTTATTTATGCTCCCCCTGGGCCACACCCCTCACAGCAGTGTACCCAGCCTGGAGCCCTCTTCCCTGGCACTTGCCACACTGCAGCTCTCATGTAGTCAGACACTGCCCAGAATTCTGCTGTCAATAAAGAGTCAGAATTGTAGACCCTCGTGGCTGTCTCTCTGGCTGTGGGATGGACAAGAGTCCAAGGTGGTATTCCTGACACCCTGTGCCTGGCTCCTCATGGATGTGGGGTCTGCACCTAAGGGTGATGGGGTAGGGGAGAGTCCAGAGACCTTTTTATGGTGCGGGAAGGAGGGAGCAGCTAGGACTGGCTTGGAGTCAGCTTTGGCTATGGTGCCAGCAATGAGGCGGGATGGGTAGGGGGACCCAGGGTGTGAGTGGGGTAGGAAAGGGGCTGGCAGGTGTCCTGAGAGATCCTGGCCAGTTGTGGGAGGGGAAAAGGTCAACAGAGGAAAGCAAACTGAATTGTGGGGTGGGTGTGCTAAGGGCCTCGAGAGGTGGTACACATCGGGCTGATCTGCACTATCCCCTCCCCTAAACATCAGGCACCCTCCAGAGCAGTGAGGGGCTGAGGGGACAGGACATTCCACCCCAAAGCGCATCTTGTGAGGGAGATGTGTCCACCCACGTGGAGGGAAGGGCTGGGGCCCAGGAGAGCCTGGTCCAGTCAGGAGGAAGTTTGCTCACCCGTGTGGTCTCCCACTGCTCCCTGGAAGCTCATGTGGACGCTCTGTCAGTGTGTCCTCTTTCCATTGAGGGCCATGAGGGTCAGAGCCTGAGGTTCAAATCCCTTTCTGGGAGCTCTTGCCAGAACAGCATCAGCCAACACTGGCTTGCTGGCCCTTGCTGGCCTTCTAGGCTGTCTGCTTTCCCTTTGTTTAGCTGCCCACCAGAGGGTGCCCTTCTCACAGGCCCTGGACCAGAGGCTTCCTTTTTCTGTTCTGTGCCTGTCTGGAACCTTCTCTTGGTTTCTGTGCTCCCCAACTCCTGCACCATAAGTCCGGATGACCCTCAAGACACCCATCCTGAGGGAGAGTCTCAAGCCTGCTTCAGAAGGTCCGTGTCCTCTGCCCCACACAGCAGTTCTTGTTCTGTTTCTCTGAGCCCAGGACAGCCTTCTGCTAGTGCAGCTGTGGGCGCTGTGGGCGCGGGCCCCCTCCCCATCCAACTGCCTGCACTCTTGCTCCACATCCCAGCCACACAGCCTCAGATGGAGCTTATGTCTGAATGCCTGGCCCCTTGCCCTGTGTGCTGCCATCTGGGCTGGGGGTGGGTACAGCCAGCCCTGCTGCACAGCAAGGCTGGGAGATCCAGGACCCCAGCTAGCGGCTGGACTGTGGGTCAGGGTTTGGAGCTCAGGCAGAGGGGAGACTGGTCCAGGTACTGGGGCCAAGATAGTGGGCTCAGAGGAAGGGTGACTCCCTGTGTCACCCTCATGCCAGCGTGGCCAGAGCTTCCTGGCTGGGAGTCAGATGCCGCATCCCAACCCCTGGCTGAGCTCCAGGTGGGAAATTCCTGCTGCCAGTGGAAGTGGAGACTGGAGGCGGGGGCCAGGGGGATGCCTCCCCTGGGAGCCTCCAGTGAAGCAGACGGTGGTGGACTGCACGCAGGGTGCTGGCTGCAGCTCTGTGAGTGTGAAGATCCTGATGGCTGACTACTGGAACTGAGGGAAGAGTGGTACCCTCAAGACATGAAGAAACCTAGCCTTGGGCTGGCCAGAGACAGCGGCACCCCAGATCCGGCTGGGGAGGGCCAGCTCTATTTCCTGCGGGCAGAGGGTGACTCGCCTCTGTTTGTTTCCCGGGGTTGTCATGGAAACCTGGGCGGGTTGCCGCTACTGTTTGCCTCGCTGGGCTGCGTCAGCCCAGGCAAAGAGGCCAGGCACCCTGTGCTCTCAGCAGCTACCCGCATCAGGAGCACCCCACGTCCCCTCCCCTCGGGCTGGGAGCCAGGTGCTTCCTGGAGTGTCCGCATTCCTGACTCCCCCTTGATGGAGGCACTGGGGGAAAACAAGCCATTGTCCCCGGGCATGTCCTGCCCTCACTGCCTCTCCCTGCAAGACGGCGCCCTTCCACCCTGGAAGAACTGTGCCCCCTCCCCCCACCAGAGCCCCTGGGAACCAAATCCTCGAACTCCCAAGTCCCCTGGAGACCAGACAGGCCAGACACCCCCATCCCCAACCCTCTGCTAAGCAAAGCGGTTTACCTGGCCCTGTGGCCTCCCTGTTTGTCTTTTGGCTGAAACTCACCCTAGCAGACCTGGTTTCTGTCTGCATCTCTGCAGGCATGCGGTCCACCATCCAGGTACCCCCACTTCTTTGAGGGCCCAGATCCTCTAGCCTACTGTACCCACAGTGACCCTTGAAACAGTCCCTTGGAGCCCCCCCGTCCCTTCCAGCTTCCACCAACTTCTGGCGCTCCCTGACCACACCCAACCCAGCCTCTGAGAACTTGCTTCAGTCCTGGGAGGACATGGGCACAGAGCCGGCTGACGAGTCCCCAGAGGGTTTCTGTAGCTGGAGGCCTTGGTATCTAGAGACCATCAAGTGTGGGAGTGGGGGTGAGAGTGGGAGGTGTGGGTGAGAACTGGCTAGGGGCCAGGATGGCCAGGTGAAAATGCCAGTTCTACCCAGCTGCTTGGTCAGTGAGGCTGTAGGCTTCTCTGCCCACTCAAGAGATTAGGGCACCAGGCCCAGTCTTGAGGAAGCTACAGGAGCACCCTGTTCTGGCCAGAATATGGACACAGGTCAGGGAGCAGGGCTAGCGAGGGACTTCAGAAACACGATGGTCCCCCGCCTGGACCCTGGAGGTGCTGCTCAGGCCAGTGAGCCTTTCTGGGAAATGACAGCTTCCATCTCCCCTCCCCCACCCCTGCACAGGCCCAGCAGGCCTACCCCTTGTCTGTTCACGCAGACATGGGGTCCCATGAGATACGAAGCCAAAAATAGGCCCTGGGAATGTCTGAGCTTCCCTGACTCAGCCAGCGATGTGGAGAGGGTTCTGAGAGGCCTGAGTCCTGGTCAGCTGTGGTCCCACACTTTCCCAAACTGCTCAAAAACCATGGCAGCATGCAGGAGCTTCCTGTCCATTCTGAGGGGCCTGAAGGAGGACTGAGGTGCCCACCCTGGCAGGGACAAGGACTGGGCAGGACTCTCTCAGATAGTGGTGTGGCCAGGTTATGGCAGCCAGCACAGGCAGGGGCCAGGCAAGTTCTCCCAGGGAGCAGAACTGTCCCAGTGTGGGTGAATTGCTGGAGCCCTTAGCCTGGAATTCCTCAGCGGTCATTGTAGGCTGTGGCCTGTTGTGGCAGTCCAGATAGCTCCCCACAATGCGCAGCAGGGCCCCATCAGGACTCCCGCATGGTCCTGCATGCTCCTATAGGTCTGGGCTGGTAGGGGGGTGTCTTCAGGGGCACAGGTAGTGGAGCCTCAGTAGAACACACTCTGAATTCCCTCATAGGAGCCCCAGGTGCCTCGGACAGAGGTCGTCAGGGGCTAGCACTCAGAGTTCAGCACATCTGTTCTGTCCCCCATGGGTTAATGGCAGGGCTTAAGTGCCTGCTGGCTTGGCCTTAGCTGCTGCACAGGGGCTATGGGAGGCCATGTCAGGGCCCTCACCCTGCCCTGTTTATTTGCAGCAGATGAAAACACCATTTAGCTGTGGGAGATGGGAGAGGCAGGCTAGGCAGATGAGATGTGGGCCTTGGGGTGAGTCCAGATCAGGGACAGGGGAGCTGATGGGACAGAGGGTCCTTGTGTCTTGATTGGATTCAGGGAATTCTGGATTCAGGGATTCCTGGATTCAGGGCTCTGAAGAGCCTTGTTTGGGTCCTAACTGTCCCCAGTAAGCCCCCAGATGGGGTTGGGAGCTACCTGGACGTGGAGTTTGGGTGGAGCAAAGAGCCCTGCACCAGCCACAGAGAGCTGTGTGTGAGCATGTGTGTGAGTGTGTGTATATGTGCGACACTGTAGCTAAGGGGGTGACAGCCTCCACAGGAAGGCTGGATAGAAAGTTCTGGTCAAAGGAGGCTTAAAAGGACAGTTTGTGACTAAAGTTTTGGGGTGTCTCAGAAAGTGTGTCTGTGGCTCTATGTGGGAAAGGCTGCATTTGCACAAAGCCCAGAGGGCAAGGCCCATAGTGCTGTCTTGCCCAGCACCCTCCTCTTTCCTGGTAACCATGGCAACAGGAAATAACATGGGGTTGTCTGGGACTCCTTGGTCACCCCACTTTTCAAGGGGGGGCCTCCCCCTCAGGCAGAGCAGGCTTTGAGTCCAGAGTGTGAGGAAGGGCCATCCTAGGGTGGGGGCAGTGCTTTAAGAGCAAGGACTAGTCACTGCCCTGGCTAGTGTCCCTCGAAGCTGGAAGTTGTCAGGCAGCGTGTTGGTAGGACAGAAACATGGGTAGATAGCTGCTCCCAAAGGCTGACATGCACAGGGACACACCCTCATGCAGATAATGTCCACAGGCACACCCATCACCTCACCCTCACTCCTCTCCCCGAGGACACACATGAGTACCCATGAGCACTCATCCTGTGTGGAGACCCCCTCCACCCCCAGGCAGGCCCAGCTGCCATTTGTGTGCAGTGTGTGTGGCCTGGGCCAAGGGAGTGACCCCCACCCAGGCTGAGGCTCTACACCTGGCTTTCCCAGAATCCCCTGCTCACCACCTGCCTCTGGCCACTGCCTGCCTCTCTCCCGTTCCACTAAGCACCTTTGCCTCTTTCCTGCCTCTGCTTGCATTTCTGTCCCTGGAAGCTGTGCCTTCATTCCTCCTCGGTCCACTACCCTAAGCTCACAGACCCTGGGGCCAGTGGATGAAGGAAGCAGGCCAGCCCTCCTGTTCCCAGCCCAGTGTAGGTGAAGTAGCAGCATCAAGCCCAAGCCAAGGAGACTGGAGGGACAGGGTGGAGGGCCAGAGGGTTGGGCTGGCAGCCTTAACTCAAGAAAGCACATAGTGGTACCTAATGCCAGGCAGAGAGGCCAGTGGGCCCAGATGTGACCATGTATGCCTGTGTCCCTCGGGCGCATGGAAAGGCTCTGCTGCTCTGACAGAGGCCCCACCCTACCCTTCAGAGGTACTAGGCAGTCAGCACTGAGGGGCCAGAGGCAGCAGCCAGGCCCTGAGGCTGTCAGATCCAAGGTCTAGGATTCTGGAAGGAGGGTGGTGTCCTGTGATGATGCTTTGTTTTTCAAGATGGGTGGGGGTGCGGGGTGGACAGGGAGGCCAGAGGAGATTTGGACAGAAGGGAGGGCAAGGGAGGCTGCTGGGTTTGGAGTTGTCAGTGTACGGATGCTAGCTTAGTAGGTAAAGACAAGAAATGGGCGTGGCCAGAGGGCCCCTCATAAGTGTATGTAGGGAGGTGAGTCATCCAAAGACAGAGCACCCCTTCTATAGAGAGGAGGGAGTGCCTGGTGGACACCTCTCCTACAGAGAGAAAAGAGAGGGTATCCCACAGAGAGAGGAGGGGGTTCTGGTGGGCCCCTTACCAACACAGGGAGGTGGCTTTGGTGGCAGTCATTGGGTGATGGCATGGTAAGGCAGAGGGCAGGGCCCAGGTCAGGGATTTCAGGGTGGAGTAGGGCTCTTGCTGCTATCCAGGCAGGGCTAAGGTTGGGAAGAGTCTCCTGCCCAGACCCGCTGATAGAGAATGGAGTTCAGTGACCCCGCAGCTGGCGCCTCCACCCTCGTCAATGGCGGGAGACCTGCAGAGCAGGGCTGGGGTCGGGGGGGGGGGGCAGTTTCCACTGGCACCAGCATGGCGCCAGGCAGCCTCCCCTCCTCCACTGGGTGGACTTGGACCACGGGGCGCAGGCGCTTCCCTCGGAGATAACACCCTCCCCCGCATCTTCGTGCCAGGCACCCCCTTCCTTTCTATAGGAGGGGTGCACACAAAACACCTCCTCCTCTCTGTAGAGAATAGTGGCCCCCTGGTGAGGTTGTCTCTGACAGACCTGTGTACCGCCAACTAAGGAAGGAGGGGGCTTTCCTGGTTGGAGCTGCCCCTTCAGAATTCCTCCCACTCCCTGTCCGCTATGGTCCCAGGATACTTCCCTGTGAGTGGAGGACAGTAGAAGCCATGGGGTGGGCGTGATGGGAGGGGTGCTGGAGTAGAATCCTCCAGGATCCCTGGATGGTGATGAGAGGGGGTCTGGTGAGACTCCTCCAAGTTCTTTCCCGGGATGGGAGGGATGCAGGGTGAGAGTCCTCCAGGCCCCCGGGATGGGAGGGGTGCAGGGTGAGTCCTCCAGGACCTCGGGATGTGAGGGGTGTGAGGTGGGCCTCCTCCAGGACCCCTGTGGTGAGAGGGGTGCGGGGTGAGAATTCTCCAGCCTCCAGGTCCCCTGGGGTGGTAGGGGTGCGGGGTGAGTGTCCTCCAGGCCCCCCCGGGGTAGGTGGAGTGAGGGGTGAGAGTCCTCCAGGTCCCCAGGATGAGAGGGGTGCCGGGTGGGGACCTGCTATCAGCATGGGATGGTGTCAGACAGAATGGGTGGGGAGAAAGTCTCCCACGCTAATTTGCAACTTTGCCTTTTAGTGGAGCCATCCGCTTCCGTCCAGGCTCCCCCAGACTTCAGGGCTTGAGCAGGTGCAGGCGGGATGAGGCGAGGGCACTCAGTCCAGGGATGGTCCCTCCTCGTGACTTGAGAAAGAAGCCCCGTCCCGCTGCCCCCAGTTCCCGCGGTCCCCTGCGCCCCTCGCCCCCCCCGCCCCCGAGGCCTGTCCTGGCTTAGAGGCAGAGGTCGATCAGACGACCTTTGTGGCCAGCCTGTCTGAACCTAGGTCCCTGGGGTCCAAGTCCGGGACTCAAGGGGCGGGACTTGGGGGCGGGGCCTCGAGGGGCGGGGCCTCGGCTCCCTGAAAGGCGCGCACCCGGCAGGACCCGCACCCCGCGCTGTCCTGTCCCCGCGCCTGCAGCCTCGACGAGCGCAGCTATGCCCAAGTGCCCGAAGTGCGACAAGGAGGTATATTTCGGTAAGGCTCGGGGCGAAGGCGCGGACGCACAGCCGGGCGGCCGGCACAGCTGGGCAGGGGTACGAGTCCTGGGCGCCAGAAGCGGAGCAAAGACCACAGCCCGCGCGGTCACCCCCTCCCTAGACGCGCGCCTGTGACATCGGGTGTTCCCTGTCCGCCTGGGGCCTCTTCGCGTCCCTACTGCTCCGCTCTGCCTACCCTGTCCCGCTCCCGGTCCCTCTTTGGGGTCTCCCCTCTCCCTATCACTCGGTGTCTCCCGGTCTCTGCTTCACTGGGGACGGGGCTCCCCAGATTCCTGTCCCCTCCGTCCCTGGGGCCCGCTCTGGGTGGGGACCCGGGGAGGTAGGAGCGCGTGCTCCGCCGCCCCTCCCAGCGCTGAGTGGAAACAGACGCGGAAACCAGCGCCCGGGGCCCCTCCGCCCTCGCACGGGAGGGAGAGGTCGCTGGCGCCCGACCCCACCCACGGGGCGCGGCGGGGAAGCGGGAAGCTCATCGCCTCCCGCCCCATGGGCTGCAAATCCAGACTGCCTGACCCCAGACCCCATGGTGGCTCCCCTCACTCCCCCTTTCTGCCCACCCGCCTGGTCCGGGACCCTCCCCGTCCTGTTCCTTAGTCTGTACTGGGCTCCGGGACTGGCCGGGAGAATGTCTGCGTGGTGGCCCAGGTCTCAGGCCCATGTGACCCGGAGGCAGGGTGTGGGGGCCACCAGGCGATGAGCAGGGTCTCACTAGGGCCTGTGCTCCTTAGCTGAGCGGGTGACATCCCTGGGCAAGGACTGGCACCGGCCCTGCCTCAAGTGTGAGAAATGCGGAAAGACACTGACCTCTGGGGGCCATGCCGAGGTGAGGGGCGCTGAGGGCTGGGGTGCAGGGCCACCCTAAGGTGGGGGCATTGAGGGCTGGGGTGCAGGGCACAGGGGTGCGGGGCCACTGTAAGGTGGGGAAATTGAGGGCTGGGGTGCAGGGCATGAGCACAGCCTCCCTCACCACCGTTCTCTCCACAGCATGAGGGCAAGCCCTACTGTAACCACCCCTGCTATGCAGCCATGTTTGGGCCCAAAGGTATGCTCCTCACCCGCTTCCCACCCAGCCTTACAGCCTTCCCCACAGGCCTCTTAGCCCTAACTTGTGACCTCTTCTCTGCAGGCTTTGGGCGTGGAGGAGCTGAGAGCCACACTTTCAAGTAGATCCAGGGTTCAGCCTTTCTGGAGAAATGCTCAAGGGAGCACAGCCCTCACTTCTCTGTTCTCACCAGCCAACTGCCACACTGCTGCCCCTCCAGGGGCAGATGCCAAGCCCTGACCCCCAGTGTCAGCAGCTTCTCTGTACCCACTCACGCTGTCAATAAACTCCAGACACACTGAAGGCCATGTGTACATCCGTGTGTGTGACATGCATGTGCTTGTGTGTGGTGCGTGCATTCGTGCTGGGATAAGTGGGCCCCTGTGGGTGTCCACTGTCCCTGCTGCAGCAGGCATCACCTGCTGTCTGCTTGGAGCTGGCCAGCCTTGGGCAGAGGTTGGGGAGACGCTTGAAGCCCACAACCTCATACAGGCAGAGACCACAGGCCACCTTGGTGGGTCTGAGATAGATGAGGTTAGCAGGGGAAGGCCTGGCCTGGGAGGTACATGGGTGAGTCAGCTGCAGCTCATGTTAGTTCCCTTTTTGAGCCTCTTCTAGGGGTTGTGGTGGGGACTAGCCTGCCCCTTTCCCACTTCCTGTTGCCCCCACCTCTGCAGAGGCAGGTGGTGGCTGACTAGAGATCTTGGCCCTGCCCACTCAGACATGCTGCTGCCGCCACTCCCCACCTTTGCCATCTCTCTCACCAGATTTGAGATACTGGCTGTGGTTTAATGATTAGGAGCCCTTTTTGGACCCCCCCCCCCCCCCATCACAGCAGGCAACAACAGTCCTCATAGGCCTCCTCTAAGCCTTTGAGATTCTTCTCTGGCAGCTGCAAGCCGACTCTGCCAGGATCTGAGGTGCTGTCTTGGTTCTGGATTTGGTGGGGGTCCTTCAAGAAGTCTGAGCTGGACAGAATCTGTGTGTACACATGCACATTTGTTCTTGGTGGTTAACGGGTGATAGCGGCATTCTAAATGTGGGGGAGCCAAGTGTTTACGGTGATGGATGGAGAGGCATTGTGGGAAGGATATGGGGTGTGTGTCATCCTACTTAGATGACACCTGGTGGCCAGAGTCGGTACTGCATGGTGAGGAGCAGTAGGACAGATGTCTACTGAGCTGGGAGAGCAGCCAGGATAAGGCGTCTCCACCCTGCTCAAAGAGGAGCAGCCTTCGGGATTGTGCTCGGAGAACTGATGAGTGGGAGTGGCAAGGCCTCGTGAGGCAGGGTAGAGCAGAAGGCCCTGGATGTACCAAAGTCCAAGAGGGAAAGGGCTCTTAGAGTTTAAGGATTTCATGGTATTAGGATCCAAAGTGGAAGGAGTAGGGGATGAGGTCTGTATCCTCAGCTACAAGAGCTGTGTAGTTGGAAGCTGTATAGTTGGAAGATCCCTGGACAGCAGTATGGAGAACGTCAGGGAAGATGGACGCTGGAAGGGAGGGCAGGTGGAGGTTAGGAGGGCAGGCAGCAAGACTCACACAGGCGGGAGGAGGGCAGCATGGGACTAGTTGGAAGGGGTCATTTGGTAAAAAGTTGACAGAGACGGAGCAGGCTGCATACTAACGGGGAAGAGGAGGGCTGATTGGAGAAGGAGGGCTGTAGGGAAGGCTCAGGGACTGGGAGCCTCAGTGGGGAGGCTTGCTTCAACAGCCCTGTTATTAAGCGGCAGTGAGTCAGCTACATCTCCTAGTGACCCTGTGAACAGCTCTAAACCCTGCTGACCATCTCTGCCATGCAAATACCATTACAGTCACTGTGTCAATCTATTTGAGAGTCTTCCTCTATTTCGCTGACCCTCCACTTTTCCAAGCATGTCCTTTTCCAAGGAATAATCTTCCCTAACAACATCCCCATGGTACATTCAATACTCTTCTCCAGCATCACAGCTCAAAGGCATCAATTCTCCTTCTATCCTCCTTGGTCATTGTCCAACTCTCTGATGCATAACAAGTGATTGCGAAGACAATGGCCTGTATCAGACGCACCTTAGTCTCCAGAGACACACCGTTGCTCTTGAGTACTTTAGAGAGGTCCCTAACAGCAGAAGACTTTCCCATCGCAATACGTTTTTTGATTTCCTGGCTGCTGGTGCCAAGAGTGTTGACCGCGGAGCCAAGCAAACTGAAGCTGTGAACAATCTCTATCTCTTTGCCACCCATCCTGATGCTGCCAATTGGCCCAGTGGTGAGAATCTTTGTCTTCTTGACATTGAGCCTCAATCCATACTGAAACAGATTCATCCTAGAGAGGGTTAAACCACGCTACTCCTTGGAGGCAAGGATTCTGGGGCTTCGTCTGACATACTTTGGACATGTTGTAAGGAGGGACAGGTCCTTGGAGAGGGACATCATGCTTGGGAGGGTGGAGGGACAGTGCAGGAGGGGAAGACCCTCTATGAGGTGGATTGATTCAGTGAATGGGGTAATTGGGATGGGTGTGTCAGAGGCAGTGCGATTGGCACAGGATAGAGCAGGGTTTAGGGCTGTTGTACATAGGGTCGCAGAAGACTCGACGCCACATAACAACAACATGCCCACAGTATGTGAGACAAAGTTTCACCATCCTTGTCTCCAATAAGCACCCTGCCTAACTGCACCGTTTCCAAGATACACTTGCCCTTTTGGCAGTCATTGGGATACTACAGTCCCACCAAGGCAACTTTACCTGCCTTTGAAAGGCATTCTCGAACAGCCAGTCATTTTTATCAAATGTGCGACCATCACAACAGATTCTTTTCTTCTTGTCTACCGTCGAATAGGATCCGGCTGGCACAGGAAATTTGCCCTTCCGTCTCCAGCAGAGCATCTGGTGGATTCGAACTGCGCACTTTCGCGATTGCAGTGCAGCTTCTTTGCCACTAGTCCACCAGAGCTCCCTAACAGATTTATTTTTTTAATATTCTCAACAAGTTCCCTCGACCGATATTTTAACATATAGAGTGCTTTGCTCATTTTCATTGTGTCCATCGAACACTTTGTTTACCAATTCATGACCTCGGAAGTTTGGGGTGCACGGTATTCGCTGGTATAAGTACAGCTATGAACTGCCACCTGCATTTATCTTGAGTAGGTTCGGCGGTATGCAATTGACAAGTATTGCTAAGAGTGTTGTTTCAAACCCACGATCAGTTCATAGAAAAATCTGTCAGTCTATTTTCAAACGGGAGGAATGAAGGGCCCAAGTTGCAGGAAGAAGGGCTGCAGGGGAGGCCTGTGGACACGAGCCTGGGGACTTGCGGGTTGGGAGAGTGGCCGGCCTCCATGCCCAGGTCTCGCCCTGGCCTCTCACCCTATGGTTGCGCACGGGGCCCAAGGAGACCTAAACCGCCCCAAGCGCGTCCCCACTGCTCTGTTCACAGATGCGGTGCCGGGGATCTAGCGGTGACAAGGTGTTCAAGACTTTACCCCAAACCGCCCCTGCCCACGGCCCGGAAGCTCTGCCAAAAGGACAATGCGGTGGCCCGGATGCCGCGGTGATTGGGCGCAGAGAGCAAATCCTAGGCGCTGATTGGATACGGGGCCGCAGAGGCGGGACGGTGTGTCAATCATCAGCGGTGACTGGGCGGTAGGGAAAACAGGCGGTGTTGATTGGGCGCACTGATGGTATGTAGGGTCGCAGCCAGCGGTGATTGGATGCGGTGGCCGGCGGTGACGGCAGCGGGCGATCTGAGTTACACTGGTCCGGGCAGCATGGGGCGGCGGCGGCAGGTCAGCCAGGTGGCTGGGGCCGGGACGAGGACCTTACCCAAGGCCATCGCTGCACTGAGTCGGACGCTTCCCGCCGGAATTAGCCCCGAGACTTTCCGTCGTGCCAAGTTCGACCTCCCGGAGGCGGTGAGGCCTGCGGGGCGGGAATAAGGCACTGGTGAGCGCGGGGAGACGGGCTCCGCTGACCGCCCGCTCTTTGTGTCCGTAGGCCCCTGCGCTCTGGCGGCTGCTCTACCACGTGCTCGCGCCGAACCCTGACGATGAAGCTACCTCCTCTCTGAGCATCGGTAGGCCCCCCAGCCGGCCCCGCCGTGCACGTGACCACACCCACCTCCTTGGTCAATGTTGCCCCTGGCTCTCCCCTCCGCCCTTCTCTTTGCTGTTCGTTTTGTGCCACATCTCTGGTAACGCCGCCCCCATCAAGTCCCCCTTTGCCCCTGACTCCACTGCTCACTGTAAACCTTCTGCTCAGCCTCTGGCCTCTTTCGTCCGCTCAGGCCCCACCCCGCCCAACCAGCGAACCCCGCCCATCCACCGGACCCCAGCGGACCTCGCCCACTTAGTAAATCCCGCCCACCCTGCGGACCTCCCCCCTACTCACCTAGTAAACCCCGCCCAGCCATCAGACCCCGCCCAGCCATCAGACCCCGCCCACCCAACGAACCCACGCCCACCAGCAAATCCCGCCCTAGTTAATCATTGCTGCCCACATCTTTGGTCCCTGACCTGCTTGTCCACTTTAGCCCGCTCCTCACCTTCCGACCCTGCAGGAGCGCACCTGGTCCCCTTCCTGTCCTGCCCACAGCACCTCTGCTTGGGGCGGACTTGCCGCGGGTGGTGGTGGTGCTAGGGGGTGATGGGGTCTTTTGCGCTGACCCTTTGAGCTGACCGCCCCCACAGAGGCTCAGGTCCGCCTGGTGAAGGCTGTGCTGCGTGCCCAGGGCTATCCTCGGACGGCCCTCTCTCAGCTCCCGGAAGATGGCTCCCAGTCCAGCCGTGAGCTCCTGCTGGCCCTGTCCTGGCTCCTGGCCCGCGGGCCCCTGCTCGAATCGCTACTGGCCCGGAAGCGGGTGCACCTGGGCGACGAGATGCCCGCGTGCGAGGTGGGTGCGGGTCCCACGGCCTAGTGGGTCCCCCGCTGGAGCCTTCGGTGGTCTCGGCCTTTCAGACTCACTCTGGCCTGACCCCAGTTTATGAGATTGTCCACCCCAGCCATTTCCAGAGTGGGTCTCCACCGGAGCTCCCTTGCCTCGGTGTTCACTCCTCTCCTCTATGCATACCAGTGTGAGGACCTAGCCTTTGGCAGGGCCAGCTCTGACTCAACTGAAGCCCACAAGGACACTGGCAGCCCTGTAGACGTCCGCCTTGTACAGTGGCTGATGGGAAAGCTGCGGTTCAGGTGGCGGTACCTCATCTCCAGCCATGAGGAGCACTGTGCTCTCCTGAGCAAGGTAGCTGACTTATTGTACCTTTCCCCAAGGGGTCTCCTCCACCCCTCCCTGTCTGTGCCTGCCACTAGAGCTGGGCCCCAGCCTGGGTTATGTGTGGTGGGCTACAGTTCTGTCCTTGTATGGAGCCCTGGGTTGGCACACTGGGTTGGTGGTGGGGTACCCTGCAGTGGAAGCCAGGCTTCAGCATTGCTGCCCCTGAGAAGACATTAGAGACCCCAGCCTCTGCCACTGATGGTACCTGGGATCCCATGAGGGCACATCCTGTGGGGAGATTCTGACTTTGGGTGCAGCATCACCCTGTCTCCTGTTCCATGTGGTCAGTCTGCTTGTTGCCTCTGGTGAGTGGGTATCTGCAGAACACTTTTGGTTACGCTGACCAAGTGGGGCTGCTGTAGGCAGTAGGAGAGGAATCCTGGTTCCTGTGCTGGAGCCAGTGCCCTGGCACACTGACTTATTTCCCACCAGTGGTTTGGGGTATCCTCAGAACAGGAACTTGTTAACTGCCCTCTGCAGGTAGAACCCTATAGGAACCTTGGAGTCCACTGTGGACGAGGTTCCTGGTGGCCTTCTCAGCTGTGCTCACACGGGCCAGGTTGTTTCCTCCATGTTCAAGGCCTAGTGAAACCAGGCATTGACTGAGGTGCTGAGCATGGGGAGCCTCTGTCATTCCTTCCCCATGGTGGGCACACGCTGTCCTCTTTGGAGTGCGGTGCTGCAAGCAGTAGGGTCCCTGCAGTTGATAGGGCAGTTAGCTGCTGAGGGCACAGCTGTCATTGTGAGTCTGGGCTCTGTGTTCATTGTGAAGTTGGACTGCACAGGTGGCCAAGGTCCCTACCCATGCACAGCCTAGGGCTTCAGAAAGAGCTCCTTGAGTCTGGGAAGCCTCAGCAGATGACCGTCCTCAGCTGTGGTCTTGCTGGCCCTCTCTGGATTACCAACTCCCTCTTGCTCCTCCTCCTCCAACTTGCTTTCCCTTGTGGAATGCTCCCCACTTGCTTGCCCTTTCAGCTGGGGTGCCCTCCCTGGTCCCTAGCCCAAGGTAGTCACTCTCATGTGCCCTCCATCGGCTCCACTGGACTGTAGTGCCTGCCTGTAGTTGTTTCACCCCCACAGAAAGCACTTTGCCCTCTATCAGCTGGGGGTGCATGGGTGCTGCCTCCCTTCATGACTCCTGATAATCCTTGGGAGTATCAGAGGTGCCTCATCTACTCATGGCCCTTGGTGTTCCATTGGGGTGGCAGGGGCACTCTCTCCACTCATGGCCACTGGTAATAGGTGGGAGCAGGGGTTCTCCCTCTACTTATGGCCCTTGGTATTCCATAGTAGGGGGATCAGGGATACCCCTTCCCCTCATGGCCCCTGACACTCCATCAGCAGATGAGAGCTGTACTTTGTACCCTTGTGGGAAGGTGAGTGAAGAGGAAACCACAGAAGTGGCATTACCTGATAACTGAGCCTGGGACATTCTGGGTCCCTGCCTCTACAGGGACCATCCTGTTGGGCCCTGGGGTCCAAGAAACAGCCTAGCTCAGATCAGGCACCTGTGTCTGGTCTCTGCTAAGCCTAGGCTCTGCCTGTGACAGATTCACGAATACACCCAGGACTGCCACAGCGACAGGCGCCTCGGCCATCTGTCTGTTGCTGAAACAGAGCTTCTCAGGAACCCGGAGGGTGGCCAGGAGGTGAGACTGGGGCAGCTACAGGTGTGGGTCTCTGAGCTGTGGGCATCTCTGCCAGTTCACTGCTGCTGGCAGGGTGAATGCTGCATCTCTGCTGTGTGTGGCCAGGGCGGGCAGTGCTTGAGGGGAGATGGTCTACCCTCTGATATTCCAGTGACACAGTCTTGGAATCACCACTTCTTGTTGTAGTTGTTATGTGCCATCAAGTAGCTTGCAACACATAGCAACCTTGTGTACAAGAGCCCTAAACGCTATTCTGTTCTGTGCCAACCTCGCCGTCTCAAATAGACTCATTCCCACCACTCCACTTACAGAATCGATCCATCTCATTAACGGTCTTCCTCTCCTGCGCCATCCCTCCACTCTCCCAAACGTGATGTCCCTCTCCAAGGACCAGTCCCTCCTTGCAACGTGCCCAAAGTATGTCAGACGAAGCTTCAGAATCCTTGACTCCAAGGAGCATTCTGGCTTCACCCTCTTCAGGACAAACCTGTTTGTTCCCCTAGCAG
>NW_006400190.1:49918-73081 GCF_000299155.1 Elephantulus edwardii | reverse complement strand
TCATCTGCATAACACAGATTGTTGATAGATCTTCCACCAATCTTGACCCCACATTTCTCCTCATAGAGCCCAGCCTCCTGGATAATCTGTTCTGCATACAGGTTGAAAAGGTATGGAGACAGGACACATCCCTGGCATATGCCCTTCGCAAGTTTGAACTATGAGTGTTTCCTTGCTCTGTTCTGATGACTGCCTCTTGGTCTTAAGAGACACTGGTCACAGCATAAGAAACTATCAGCAGCTGACGTGTTTGGAATCACAGAAGCCAAGGAAGCTTCAGATATAAGCTGTCAGATCAAGGGCTGGACAATGGGAGATAGATGTTGAAGGGAGTGGGTAGAAGTGGATGGGTATCCTGGTGGGTGGTGGAGGGAGGGAAATAAGTGGGTAAAGACACGTGTGCCAAAGGCAGGGACAACACTGATACTAATGGTTAACTTCACAATAAGGGATATATCTTTCACTTTTTCTGTAAAATGCTTATCTGTTGGATACTTCTCTATGTCTGAACATTCAGACTAAGACACACTACGAAGAAGGATTGGCCATCCACTTCCGAAATAGCAGGCCTCTGAAAACCCTATGCACAACAGAACACATGTAGATAATAGAAAGGGCAATTGAGGTTGAGCTTTCGAGTATGGAAATACAAAGGAAGAGGAACAGTTGTAAAAGACACTAGTGATTGGGACATGGAATGTGAGAACCATCAATGTAGGAGTATTAGATATTGTTAAGGAAGAAATAGAACGCATAAATATTGACATACTAGACATTGGTGAGATGAGATAGACTTGCATGGGGCATTTTGAGTGGGATGATCATATATTACTCTGGAGATGAAAAGGTTTCGCATTAGCACAATCAGATGTTCTGGGATTCCCATTCTTCTCAGAGTCAACCATAGCTTGTTGTGATCCACACAGTCAAAAGCCTTTGCATAGTCAATGAAGCACAGATAGACATTTTTCTGGTATTCCCAGCTTTTTGCCAAGATCCATCTAACATTAGCTATACTATCCCTAGGACCACGACCTCTTCTAAATCCAGCCTGCACATGTGGCAGTTCTCTGTTGACATATTGTTCCAAATATTTTTGGATAATTTTCAGCAGAATCTTGCTTTTCATGTGATATCAATGATATTGTTTGAAAATTTCCACACTCTGTTGGGTCACCTTTCTTTGGAATGGGAACAAATATTGATCTCTTCCGGTCAGTTGGCCAGCTGGCTGTCCCTTTAAGCTGAGGCAGATGAGGAGGAGGCTCACCAGCTGGACATAGGTTCTGGTCCTGTGGGCGGGGCACACAGCAGGTGGGAGCGCATGCCTTCTAGAGAGGGCCTCTTGGAATGGTGGGATATTGGGGTCCTGGGTGTTGCCATACTCTGAGCTGCGTGTCTTTATAATTTCACTGTCCTTGGCTCCTCAGGACTGCTGGGCACTCTTGGGAGTTGTAAGAGACTCAGGATGGTGTCTTCGTTGCCCAGCCACTGCTCACCTCTTTCCTGTTCTCAGCTGCCTCCTTACCCATCAGCACTGTCTCCTTCCTGGGCTGGTATTGACTAGGGTGCCCTTTTTGGCTCCTGCTGTCGTGACCCTGAGGTGGGGATGGAGTGTATGGCCATCGGAGGGCACTCTTCTGTGGCTGCTTGGCCTGGGCCCTGTCTGTGCCGTGGTCGACTCTGCTGGGCCCAGTTGTGCAGAATCTGTACTTGTTCTGGTTGCTTCCCTGATGGTCTCATGTCCAGCTTGCCCTTGGCTCTGATCCTTAGGACAGATGACTTGCAGGCTTCCCACCTCCAGTGTGGGGCATTGGGGACATCCTGGGCCAGACTCCACTCTCTGATGCCTGCTATGCCACAGAAGTGGCCTGAGGCCACCTTTGCTTTCATCCCAAGAATTTGGGAGAGGGGGTGACCTAGCCTGGATTCAGCCTCCCTGAAAGGCTGGTGCTCTGATTCAGATCCTAGAAGTTTCTGGAAAGACTAGTAGTTGGTGTGTGAATGTCCACGTGTGCTTCTGAGTGGTTTTGGGTGGTTTTCTTTGACCCCTGGCGGAGCCTGCCTCCTCCATCCTTGACACACTACCTTAGACTGTGGTGGGCAGGGGAGGATGTCATGAACCTTCAGGCCATAGCCTTGGGCTAGGTGAACTGCTGTTGGCTCTGAGGGGGCCTGCTTGTTTTCCCAGCTCAAGGGGACTCCCTGTACTGGACCCTGGTGCCCTGAGTCCAGCAGGCAGTGGGATGGCATTTGGCTAGCCCTCTTCAGCTGCAGTAGGTGGGCTGCTGCTTCTTCCCAGGCCCCCTCAAACTCCCAGCAGGGCATCTTGGCAAATTCTCTTTCTTGTCAGATGCGTACAGGTCCTGGCCTGTGGACATGTGTGTTCTACATGCCAGCCTGGAGCTGTTAGGTGTGTGAGCATGAGAACTTGGTTTCCTCAGAGCAGAGGGAGAGGACAGGAGAGGGGCTGTGAGGGGTGGGGGACAGTGAATGGGGTGTGAGTCTTGGGGGCAGTGTTTATATAGTGTGGATGTGGGAGGCAGTGTGTATAGAGTATTGGTCTAGGGGATAGTGAATGGGATGTGAGTCTAGGGAGCAGTATGGGGTGTGGATCTGAAGGACAGTGTTTACGAGTTTTGTTGTAGGGGACAATGTATATAGGGTGTGGCTTTAGGGAACATTGTGTTTGGGATATGGGGCTGAGAGACTATTGCATGTAAATGTGGGGGACACTGTTTATGGGGTATGAATCTAGGGACTATGAGTTTTCTTGTCGGGGCAGTATATGGGTATGAGTTTGGTGCGGTGTGGGTGTTGGGGGCAATGTGTATGGAGTATAGCTCTGGGGAACTGAGTATGGGGTGTGAGTGTATGTGGCGTTGTGTGTGAGGTGTGAGTCTGACATCTGGGTCTGGGGGACTCTGGGGCGTAGGTCTGGGGGACTGTATATGAGGACGGTCTGAGGGATTGTATATAAGGTGTAGGTCTTGGCGACTGTATGAGGTGTGGGTGTGGGTCTAGGAGACTGTATACGGGGTGTGAGTCTGGAGAATAGGGTTTTGGGGTTTAGGTCTGAGAAGATCTGAAGTGACTTTTTGTAGATGTAACGTGTCTGAGGAGGACGGTATGGAGTGTGGTCTCGATAGGAATGGGCAGTGGGAGGCATGGGTGTGTGAGGCTGTGCTGATTATCATGGAAATTTGCAGCTCCTGTGGACGCTGGAGCGTGAGAACGCCCGCTTGGAGGCCGCCCTCGAGTGGCGGCGCCTGGAGCCGGTCTTCTGGCAGTGGATGGTAAGGGGCACCTCCTGCCTTTCCCCTAGCTGGGAGCGGTCTCCCTGTTTCCCCAGATGAGAACTTCCTGACTGCTTTGTCTCTGTGCTGTGGCAGCTGGTGTCCCTGATGGGTCAGGGACAGAAAGCCTCTTGGTACTCTGTGCTTGGACCTCGGCAACCTGATTCCAGCAGTGATGTCCCCTGTAGGACTATCCCTGTCAGCCGCCATGAGTTTGAAAGGGCGACTGGAACGCCCTGGTTGGCATGGGCTTTGAGCTTAGGCCTTGGCTGTGGCAGTGTCCTGTCCACCTTGGTGCATGGCCTGAGCTCTGTTGTCAACACCTGATGAGAGTCTTCATTTGCGATTAGACACATCTTGTCCTGCCCCACAGCTGCCGCATCCCACCTGTTCACACAGCAAGACCTCTGCCTTAGGCATTCTGGGGTCAGGGGTTCAAGAATCCTCCTGCCTGGGTTAGGGGTGCTGGAGGGGAGGCTCCCTGCCCAGGTCAGGAGACCTGGGTCAGGGATGCTTGAGGCAGACTCCTGCCTGGGCCTGGGGAACTGGGTCAGAGGTGTTAGAGGGCACCTCCAGCATGAGTCAGGGATGTTGGGGGGAGAGCCTCCTGTTATGTTTAGGGGTGTTGTAGGAGGGCTTCCTGCCAGGGTCAGGAATGCTGGAAGGGGGCCTCCTGCCCGGGCCTGGGGAGCTGGGTCAGGGATGTTGGATGGGGGCCTCCTTTGGCAGTAGCTGTAAGTTCTGAGTCTTGAATCATATTCCATACAGGAGGTACCTGTTTCTGCACTCACTGGGGCCTTGAACCTGTCTGGTGGTTATTTGTCCAGGCCACTCTCTGGCTGGCAGCCCCTCATTTGCCTGACCTCTGTCTTCAGTTTAGGGTTTCTGAAGTCCCTAGAATCTTGAGCCCCCATTGTGTGCTTGCTGCCAGGCAGCTGCTGTACTGAGGTGACTGGGTGAAGGTGTACGTGGTTCTAGGAATGTAGAAAACATAGCCAAGATGTGCACCCTCCATTGTGGGTGGGGAATTCAGTCCACCCCAAGCTTTCTGCCTTCTTGGAGCCACTGGCCCAGGGGCCCTGACTTCTGGAGATTTGACTTTTGGTTCTTTGTGGATGCTGCACCTGCAGAGTGACCATAGCTGCCCAGCTCTGTGCCTGCTTCCTTGGCCCTGCTGGCTACCACACCATGTATGGTGTTGGGGGGCCGATGTCATCTTTCCCCTTTCCTTGGGTCTTTCTACAGGACACAGTCCTCACTGCATGTCCTCCTGACAGTGGCTCACAACCCATGTTTCTGCCCAGCATCCATGACCAAGGGGTTCAGGAGTTAGAGCTGGTGGCTCTGGAACTGCACGCACTGCAGGAGGAGCTACATGCCATCTTGGCAGCACGGCGGGCCTCCTGGAAGGTCCAGGTGAGTGAAGGACCTCCAGCCCCTCCCAGCACTGTCCCAACTAGAAGGCATGTGCGGTTAGATTCAGCTAGTGATAAGATGAGAGACTTGATCCCAGATTCACAAGAGTACAGTCCTGGTCTCCTGCCAAGCTGCTCAAGGCTCCTCTTGGGCACAGAGGTCCACCAGCCTGTTGTGGCCTCACCCCTGCCCAGCGTGACTGCATCTGCCCCAGCCCTTTATTTTCTTGAAGCTGGCTTCAGTGGAGCACTTGGAGGTGGGTGGATGGTGGGTGGGTGTGGCCATCTCTCCTTATCCTGTGCAGAGCACTTGAGACTTCAGCACAGCCTGTGAAGGACCACTCATGTGCTCCAGGTGGGTTCTGTGCAGCTGCCTTAGACTCAGCATCTGTGCTTGGTGCACAGAGTGGGCTGGTGTCTACAGCATGTGGGTTGGACCTCGTGGCAGCGAGCCTCTACAGTTTCTCTGAGGGAGTGAGGACTGGCCAGCTATCCACAGGGCCAGGGCCAGCTGTGTGGTGCTTCCCCTAGAGGTCAGGAATCTGGTCAGAGCCCATGTAGGGTGGGCAGGACCCCTGGGATGATGGGTGGGTTTCGGAGCTTGGTCTTCCCCAGGCTCTTGGCTGAGCTCGGTGTTGGCTTTGGGGTTCAGGTGCTGACTGAGATGGGTGCAGGCATGGGCGGGCTGCGTGAAGCTTGGTGAAGGAGGGTGGGGGTGGCTTGCCTAGCCTCCTGAGATGCTCTTCCTCCCTGCAGGTCCTGGGCCAGGGGCCTGAGTGGAGTGCTGCCATGCAGGCTTCCCAGGAGGCCGTGGGGCAGGAGCTGGCAGCCATCCAGCAGGCCTGGGAGGGTGGGGACCACCTGGCCCAGCCCCATGGGCCACATCGGCTGGTAAGGAGCAAGACCAGAGCTCCGTTGAGCAGGGGCCTGTGGGCTACTGAGGCCATTGGGGCTCTGAGGAGGAAGGAGGCCTGCCTGGAGGCGGCGCTCTGCCAGCTGCAACAGCATTGTCTGCGGGAGCTGACCAGGCTGATGGGAGCACTGCCGGGCGTTGTCTGGATCCCACCTAGTGGACACTGATGGCCTCGAAGGGACCATCTGCTGCAAGGGTCCAGCCGACTTAGCCTGTCCTCAGTGGATCCAGGGACAGTGTAACCACAGAGTCCTCAGGCCTCACTCTGGGCTGGGGTTACCCTGACTGCTTGGACGTACTGTCCCTTGCCCAGGGTTCACAGAGGCCTCACCTGGTCACCATGGACATCATCTGGAACAGACTCATAAACCACTCAAGGGTATCTCCATATCCTCCATGGGGGCTGATGCCTGGTCCATCTTCCTGATCCTCTCAGATCTTTCACTATGGAAAGGGTCTTTGACTTGCTAAGGGTGAGGCCATTTCTGGAGGGACCAGCCCTGCCTAGAGAGCTCAGGACTCCTACAGTCCTATTGACCATGGACAGCCCCTGAGGCCATGAGATGTGAGTGAGTGGAGTTAGGATCCCAGGAGACTGCCCACTTCCTGGGGGCAATCCTGTAGTGGAGGGGAGCCCACCCAGGGACAGAGGGGCTTTGTCTTAGAGACACATCCAGCCAGGCCATGACAAAGGGCCATCTGTGTCCCAGGATGTGTCCCTGCCTGCTGGAACAGCCCTCTCCTCTCAGTTCCCGCCCCCACTAGCACAGATAGGCTGCTCCAGCCTGCTGCCTGCACTAGGCCTACTCACTCTGAGCATGTACCCCTGCAGTCTCTCTTGCCCACAAGCCTTAGGCCTGGGAAGAGTGAAGTATGGGATGGTGTGGGGACCCATGGTCAGGTTGATGAAGGCCCTTCACTGGATATTCAGTCAGATGTTACATTTAGGAAAACTGCACATAAAATGCAAATGTACTTCCCCATTCCCATTCCTGTTTGTCTGGTTCCAAGCACAAGGCCTTTTGGCTTTTTGGTTCCTTTGGACCAGCTTTGTCCCCACTCAGGTCAATTCAGGGTCTCATCCCTCGGGCTTGGTGGACATGGTTCGACTTTCTCTTGGGGAGCAGGGCTGCCAAACAGAAGTCACCTGGAGGTGGTACTGAAGGCAGGACCTCTGACGAGGGTTCCTCGGGTCCTGTGGAGATCCCACTTTGGCTGGAGAGAGCCTGGCATGAGTCCATTTTAACTCATGAGAACTTTGATGCTGCTGTCTTCCTTCCTGGACGTGGTGCAGCTGCGGTGATGGCAGTGCACTAGGGCCAGGCGGGGAGACGTGGACCCCAGTTTACCTGTGTGACTGACTTGCCTGCACAGCCTCAGCTGGGTCCTGTCTACAGTGAGCCACAATCCAAGCAGGTCACAGTCCAATCTCAATTGAGACATACCAGCTTTGCTGTAGCTTCTGTGTGAATGACATAATCTTTGTGTATTTAGGGTTAAGTTGGGTTTTTTCCCTTTTTAAACACTGAAATGTTAATTTAAAAAGTAGTTTATTGAGCTCAAAGTCCCATAAAATAAATTGACATTTGATGCATCTTCTTTTGTGCAGCCACCACGTCCAGCTCCCACACTGTCCTGTCAGTCTGTCAGATTGCCTCTCCCACTCTCCCTGCCCAGTCCTCAGCATCCAGCAGCCTGTGGTCCATTTCTTGTGTTCACAGCTTTATCTGCTCTGTATGTGTCACATACATGGAACTACCCAGCATGGCTTTGATTTCTTTTCACTTTGAGTAATGCTTTGAAGGTTCATCTGCATTGTAGCATGTCTTAGAATTTTAAAATGTCAGTGATAGTAAATGTGTCCATTAATGGTCAACACCATCACCTGTTCCCAGGTATTTCTGTTGCCCTTGCCCCTCCTCCCTGCCCACTTTTTCACCGCTAGTAAACTTGGATCTCTGCACACTTTTGGCTACTGTAGATATCCATATAATGAGGGAGCTCTGGTGGGCTCATGGTTAGAAGCAGTGCTTAAACCCAAATGTATGTGGTCTACTTTGCCAGCTGCTTCAAGGGGGGAAATGGGCAGTCTCCGCTTGTGTGTTTTACAGACAAAACCTGCTGGAGGGTCAGCTATGAGTCACTTTCAGCTTGAGATTACATCATAACAGCAGCAACGAACAATATTTATCCTTTTTGTGACTGACTTACTTTGTTCAGCATAATGTTTTCAAGGCCCACCGACATTGTAGCAGGCGTCAGGCAGGACTTCATTCCTCTGTTGTTAGGTCCTGTTGAGTTGAGCCATCTGATCGTCTTGGACATACTGGAGCTTTTTCTGAGTCACTGCGTCAGTCCATTTGTTAAAGGTCTATCTCTCTTTTACCCACCCTCCACCTTTCTAAGCATGATGTCCCTTTCCAAGGAATAGCCTTTCCTAAAAATATGCCCAAAGTATGCGAAACAAAACTTTGTCATCTTTGCCTCCAACTACAATTCTGGCTGTACTTTTCCCAAGACTTAGCTGTTCTTTTGGCAGTCCATGGGATATAATCTTACCCAGCACCACAATTCAAAGGCATCCTTCTGTCATTCCTTGTCCAACTCCTGGATGC
The DNA here is from genome assembly GCF_000299155.1 of Elephantulus edwardii. Classification (NCBI taxonomy): domain Eukaryota; kingdom Metazoa; phylum Chordata; class Mammalia; order Macroscelidea; family Macroscelididae; genus Elephantulus; species Elephantulus edwardii. Next base: position 64,842 of record NW_006400190.1, on the reverse strand, counting down.
ATAACAAATGATTGAAAAGATCATGGCCTGAATCAGGTGACCCTTAGTCTTCAAACTGACATCATTGCTTCTCAGTAATTTGGAAAGGTCCCTGACAGTAGAATTTCCAATGTAATACATCTCCTGACTGCTGATACCAAGAGTTTTGATTGTGGATCCAAATAAGATGAAATCATTGGCAATGTCAGTCTTTCTACATCTATCATGATGATGCCTCTTGGTTGGTCCAGTGGTAAGAATTTTTGTTTTCTTGATGTAGAGATGTAATCCATATTGAAGGCCTTGATCTTCTGTAACAAGCACCTCAAGTTTTCACTTTCTTTTTTTTTTAAATATTATCTATCTATCTATCTATCTATCTATCTATCTATCTTATGTGTGTACCGTCAAATTGGATCTGACTGGTACAGGAGGCGATTGTTCCTCCTTCTTCAGCAGAACATCTGGTGGATTTGAACCACGCACCTCTGGGATTGCAGTGCAGTTTCCTGCCACTAGGCCACCAGAGCTCGCCTCAAGTTTTCACTTTCAGCAAGCGAGGTTGTATTTTCTGCCTAATGCAGGTTGTTGAGTCTTCCTTTGATCCTTGTACCACATTTTTCATAGAGTCAGCTTCTCAAGTGATTAGTTCAGCACACAGATTGAATAGGTATGGAAGAAGAATACAACCCTGATGGACACTTTTCTTAATTTTAAACCACAGTGTGTTCCTTGGTTGCTATTGAGTATTAAGAATAGATTAGAGGTATTGAACAACAATGATGGAAGACTAAAAAAAAATGAGTTGTGGGATGAGATCAAAGATATTACACATGAATAGAGAAAATGGCATTACAAAGAAAAGAAAGAACCAAAATGGATGTCAGAAGAGTCTCTGAAAATTGCACTTGTTGTAATGTGCTGTTGAGTCGACCATGAGTCATAATGACCCTATATGTACAGTAACTCTGAACCCTGCTCTGTCCTGAGCCAGTCACTGTCTCTGACACCTCATGACCTACCCTCATTATCCCAGTTAGTATGTCAATCCATTTCATCCAGGGTCTTCCTCTCCTATGTGATCCCTCCATCCTTTCAAGCATGATGTCCTTCTCCAAGGACTGGTTCCTTCTGGCCACATATCCATAGTATATAAGAGACAGCCTCAGAATCCTACTCTCCAAGGAGAAACTTGATTTCACCTTCTCCAAGGCAGACCTATTTGTTCTCCTGGTGGTCTATGGTATGTTCAGTACTCTTCTCCAGAACCACAACTCAAAGGCCTCCATTTTTCTTCTGTCATCCTTAGTCATTGTCTAGCTCTCTAATACGTAACATGTAATTGTGAAGACCATGGCCTGGATCAGGTGCATCTTAGTCTCTAGACTAACATCGTTGCTTCTCAGCACTTTTGAAAGGTCCCTGACAGCAGACTTCTCCAATGCAATTCGTCTTTTGATTTCCTGACTGCTGTTGTTAAGAGTGTTGATTGTGGAGCCAAGCAAACTGAAATTGTTAACAACCCCTTTATCTTCTCCATCTATTATGGTGCTGGTGAGAATCTTTGTCTTCTTGATGTTAAACTTCAATCCATATTGAATACTACAGTCCTTGATCCTCTGCAGCAAACACTTCAGGCCTTCCTCATTGTTGGCAAGGAGTGTTGTATCATCTGCATAATGCAGGTTGTTGATAAGTCTTCCTCCAATCTTGATGCCACACTCCTCATAAAGTCTAACCTCTCAAATGATCTGTTCTGCATATAGATTGAAAAGTTATGGAGGAGACACTCCTTTCTTAATTTTGAACATTCATTGTTTCCTTGCTCTGTTCTGACTACTGCCTCCTGGTCCAAGTATAGGTTTCACATGAGCACAATCAAGTGTGTTCTGGGATTCCCATTTTTTTCAAGGCTAGCCACAGTTTGTTGTGGTCTACATAGTCACATGCCTTTGCATAGTCAATGAAGTACAGATAGACATTCCTCTGGTACTCTTGGCTTTCAGCTAAGATCCATCTGGCGTTAGTGATAATGCCTCTAGTGCTATGGCTTCTTCTAAATCCAGCTTGTATTTCTGGGTGTTCACTTTTAATATACTGTTTAGGTTGTTTTTGGATAATCTCTTCAGCAAGATTTTGCTTGTATGTGATATTAGTGATAATAATTTCCACACTCTGTCGGGTCAACATTTTTAAAATATATATATATTGAGCTTCAGTTACTAGAGAGTTGAAAAGCCAAAACCAAATGAAGAGATGCTGAAGTAAAAGAGGTGAACAGAAGATTTCAAAGAGCACCTCGCGAAGACAAAGTATTATAGTAGAATGCAGAGAGCTGAAGTTGGATAATAAAAAGGGGGAAACTCTCTTGGCACTTTTAAAACTGAAAACTCAAATTCAAGCCTCAAGTTGCAATACTTGGAGCTGTGATGGGCAAAATCGTGAATGATCTAGAAAACATCAAAAGAAGGTGAAGGGAAAACATGGAGTTATTGTACCAAAAAGAACTGGTTGACACTGAAATGTTTCTGAAGTAAGCATATGAACATAAACCAATGGTAATTAAGGAACAAGTTCAAGCTGCACTGAGGGCACTGGCAAAAAACTAAAATCTCGGATATGGATGGGGTAACAACAATTGACATATTTCAACTGACAGATGCAACCCTGGATACTCATGTCAGTTGGATCCTAAGTGAAAGCAAAGAATACCAGAAGAATGTCTATTTGTGTTTTATGAATTATGCAGAAGCATTTGACTATGTGGATCATAACAAATTATGGCTAACCTTAAGAAGAATAGAAGTCCCAGAATATTTATATTGTGTTCATGTGAAACCCACACGTAAACCAAGAAGCTGTTTCTGAACCAAGCAAGGGAACACTACATGGTTTAAAATTAAGAAAGGTAACAAAGAACGAATTTTTTTAACCGATTTAGTTTTTTATTTGGAAATGTTTGTATGAGTACAACAAAACTAAATTTGGAGATGGTGTATATGAGTTTTGATAGTTTATTATAAAAGAGAGACATAGAGATTATTTAAGTGATGGAAGATTTCAAACCTTCAGTGGAATGGGCAACTTCAAGTGATGCCATTTCAAGAGTGATTTATTTCAGTCTACATACTTCCCAAGAGCGTCACCATCTCTAAATAAGAAATAATCCTTGTCATCTATAACTACTTTGGTGCCTCCATATTCTGGGGAGAAGAACTTTTGTCTCCAACTTTCACACTGACTGGCTGAATTTCTCCACCCTTTCCTTTAGATACAGATGCAACAGCTTCTACTGTTGCTTGCAATACTTTTCCTTGAGATTTTTCTGGAAGTATAATGCCTCCTTTGGTTACAGTTTCAGCTGCACTATGTTCCACCAATACTCAGTCAAAGAGGGGAAGAAACTTTCTAAAGGCCTGTCCTGCCATGATTCTGATCGTCTCAGTTTGCACCCCATTCCCGCTGTACCACGGCAAGGAGAGACCTGCAAAACTGGCGCTTGAGATGTGTGAACGTATGGATAAATATATTTTTTTTAAAGTGAACTAGAGGAACAGGAAGGGAGAAAAATGTATAACAATGAATGAATGAAAATCCAATTTTTTTGTTAAGTTTCATCAAAATAATAATTTTTTTTAATTTTTTCTGGGTGTACTGTCAAATTGCATCTGACCAGTACAGGAGGACATTGTACCTCCTTCAGCAGAACAGCTGGTGGATTCGAACCTCATACCTCTGGGATTGCAGTGCAGCATCTTACCACTAGGCCACCAGAGCTCCCTAAATTAAAAAGCTTTTTAAAAAATTAATTAGGGTGTGTGTCAGGAAGTATCCTTTCTCCACACTCTTTCTCTCTTACTTCTCTCCAGCTTAGTAATACCCATTTGTTTATCTGCCACATTTGTTTGTCTTTTTATTGAGACTCCACTTTTTGGCTACACTAAGCATGAGAGAGTTCCCATTTATAATGATTTGGGTATATACATTGCTGGAACATGTTCAGGAGTCACTTTTTCACGTTGACTGAATCACCTTCCATTCTATCAGCAATGGCTAAGAATCTGGACTTCTCCACATCTTCGCCAACACTTGATATTCCTGTTTGCTTTTCCCTGTGGAAAGTTGTGTGTTATACACTTTCTCATTTTTTTTGTGCTTATTTTATGTCTTGTAGAAATAATTTTATTTCTTTGTATTTTTGTTTTTGATAGAATCTTGTAACCCTTTTGCCTTTACTGTAATTATTGTATTTTGATATCTTAGGGTGAACTCCCATGTACCCATAACCTCAAAAAAAAATCAGTTCTCAGCCATTTTAATAGGTGCTTAGAGTTACTTTGTTACAGTTTTAAAATGCATTTTTTTATATTTTACATTTTTTCCAATTTTTTAATATTATTTGTGTGTGTGTGTGTACCGTCAAATTGGATCTGACTGGTACAAGAGGAAATTGCCCCTCCTTCTCCAGCAAAGCGTCTGGTGGATTCGAACCTCATACCTCTGGGATTACAGTGCAGCTTCTTGCCACTAGGCCACCAGAACTCCCTTGATATTGTACATCTTTTCATGTTCTAATGTGCCATACATATATTATTTTGTGAAATAATTGCTTAGATGTTTTGCCCATTTTAAAATTTGGTTATCTTCTTACTTCTAAAGTGTCTGTTTAAATAGAATCAGTCCAGTGGGAGTGCTGTCTGACCTCTAAATTCTGAAAGGGGTAGAAGGAAGCAGCCCCATCCCAAGGCTGATTGCTGAGATCAGGCAGGCCTCTACCTGTCCACCTTCAAAGTCTGGACACCAACCTTTCCTCCCATGGCTCTTTTTGTTTTTCTTCTGCATTTGATAATTTGCTTTTATGGTCACACAGAACTCAAAGACATACTCACAATATCTCAGGATACAGTCCTTTGATCAAGACAGTGGCAGTGCCCAAGGCAGGTCTCTCAGTCTTGACCTCTGTCCTCAGGCAAGTGTGACAAAGCTTGTTCAACTCTCCTGGATTATGTGACCCCCCTACTTTGTATGTGCCCCTACTTCACCTGATATGCTTTGGGCATGTTGTCAGGAGGGTTCAGTCCTTGGGAAGAAACATGATGCTGGGAAAGACAGGGTCAGTGAAGGAGAGGAAGACTTAAACCGATGCACAGTGACTGCGACAGTGGGCTTAGGCATGGAGATGGTGAGGATGGAGTACAGTGGGGCAAAGTTCCCATTTGTTTGTAGGGTTGCTGTTAGTGGGGGTCAACTTGATGACACCTAATAATAAAGGATCTTACCTACTCCATTAACAAGCCTAGACTGGAAAGTGATTCTTGCTCTGTGTGTTGGTAAAACTACCTCCTAGCAAATGCCTGAAGGCACCCTCTCCATCAGCAAGCCCCATATTCGATATAAATTATTTGCATGGTCTCACCTAAAAAGGAATACCCTTACCTTATTTATGTTATCAGCAAGATATCTAATACTCACAAGCTGCTCATATTTGCACAGTTCTACTCAGTCATCATAAAATACAGTGACTAATAATGGGCTCGAGAAGATTGTGGGGATGGCACAGGACAAGTCAAGGTTCAGATCTGTTGTTCATAGTGCTGCTGTGAGGGATCAAAGTCTCAATGGTATCTAGCAACATCAACAACTCATTCATCTGGTAGGAATTACATCAATCTATATGTGGAACAGATCATCCAGGAGGAGAAATGTGGCATCAGCATTGAAGGAAGACTCATCAACAACCTGCCTTATGTAGATGACACAACCTTGCTTGTGGAAACTGAGGACCTGAAACACTTGCTGCAGAAGGTCAAGGACTACAGCCTTCAATATGGATTGAACTCATTATCAAGAAAACAGATTTTCGAGTGATGCACACAGAGTAACATGCATGGAGTAACACACAGAGTGAGCAGAACAGCTGGAACTTGAGTGAGAACTATTACTAAAACAGTTTGAGGTAGGAGAAAATAGATGGCTGAGAACCCTGATTTCTGTCTGATGTTTTGTTGCTCTTGTAAGGATCCATTTGGCTTACTGGTATCATACATGATCTTTTCCCAAACATGAAATAAAATTACATTTTATTTTAAAAAACAAAACAAAAAAACAATTCATTTGGAAGTCGTGAGCCTCAGCAGGAAGCCACATGCCTTGGCAGAGCCACGTGCTTTGGCAGGGACCCACCCGCCAGGGACAAGCAGGACAGCTGGAATTTGAGTGTGGTGCTTAGGGGAGGATCATTGCTGATTGCTGGACCACGTGGTACCCCTTCACCATAAGCAGGAGAGAGTGAGACAGCTGGAGTTTGACTGGGCTGGTAGACCCAGTTCTTGAGGGGAAAACCAAGGCTTCCTGGTTTTCCATTCAGGTCCTCATGCATGCCTTCCCCCTAGCGTGTGTCTGTGTGTGCACCCCACACCCTCATGTGCATCTGCGTGTGTGTCCACCTTACATGCATCTGCATTTGTGTGTCTGTCTAACCCTCTTCTGGAGCAGTGACTTCAGATCAAGAATTGGCTATCGCCTCAGGCATGAAAAACTACCACAGCAACGTCATGAAAGAAGCAGGCTTCCTCATATCCTACACAAGCCCAAAGCAATTGTCACCCCCAAAAGGAGACACAGGGTCAATGGGTTTCCTGAAGCTAGAAAGTCTGATGGAACTTTCTGACATAGAATTTAAAAGAACAATGATTGAATATTTTCAGTGGGTGAAAGACAAACTTGAAGAATTACAGGACACTGCAAGCAAAGACCAGGAGAAGCTTAAAAAAATATAAATATAATCCAAAACAATGCAGATTAAACAGACAAGTCATTAGAGGCTCTGGAAAAACAAGAAACCACAATCCAAAAATATGAGGTCCAATGTTTCAGATGCTGTCAATGTGATGGAGGGACGCATGAACAGAGTTGAAGAGATGGAACACAGAAACAGTGAAATAGAAGATATAATCATCACCACTCATCTGCTAGAACAAAAAGCAGAATCAAAAAGGAAGGAAAAAGAAGAAAACATAAGAATAATGTGTGACACTATCAAGAGAAATAATATGCACATGATTAGAATTCCAGAACAGGAAGAAGAAAGTAAAGGCACTGCAAAAGTTGTGGAAGGGCATTCTGGCTCAGAGCAGAGAGGCAGTGGGTGTGGCTAGCAGGACGTGAGTGGAATAGGGGTGCTGCTTGGTTTTCCCCAGACACCCCTCCCCCTCAGGCGCGAGGCCCACTCCTCTGCCGGCCAGGCCGACCCCACTGAACTATCCCCTGTGGTATGAGCCCATGGCAGGTCTGGCTGCCCCTGGTAGACCCCCACCCAGCATGGGCAGCCAGAGCTCTTAAGGCTCCTGGGGCAACCTCAACACCAAGGAAGCAGCAGACTCCTCCCCCGCCAAGGCCAACGGACAGGAGAATGGCCACGTGAAAAGCAATGGAGACTTGTCTCCCAAAGGGGGGAGGGGAATCGCCTCCCGTGAACGGGACAGATGAGGCAGCTGGGGCCACCAGCCATGCCATTGAGCCAGCAGTCCCCACCCAGGGTGCTGAGGCCAAGGGGGAGGCCCCCACCAAGGAGACTCCAAGAAGAAGAAAAATTATCTTTCAAGAAGCCATTCAAATTGAGCGGCCTGTCCTTCAAGATAAATTGGAAGGAGGGTGGGGGCGATTCCTCTGCCTCCTCACCCACAGAGGAATAGCAGGAGCAGGGGGAGATCGGTGCCTGCAGTGAGGAGGACACTGCCCAGGAAGGGAAGGCTGACACTACCCCGGAGAGCCAGGAGCCCCAAGTCAAGGGGGCAGAGGTTGGTACTGCCTCCAAGGGAGGAGACACCCGGCCATTCCCTCCAGGCCAGAGAGTGGCCCTACACCAGCATAATGAGTAGCTGGGTCGGGTAGGTGGATGATCTCGAAGCTGCAAAAATTGTGCTGTCCTTGTGAGGTCACTGCCTGGACCTGGTGCCCTGGCTGCCTTCCTGAGCCCAGAAAGGAAGGGACTGTTGCCTCTTTCCAGCCACGTCCCCTCTCCCTCCTGTGGATTCTCCCATCATCCCTCTGGTCTTCCTCTTGAGGCCAGTTGAAGATGGTCCCTTACTTACTGTTTCCCAAGTTAGGTTAGTGATGTGAAATGCTCCTGCCCTGAGTTCTTTCCCTTTCCTCACCCCTGCTGAAAGCAATTGCTGGTTTTCTTTCCCAATTCTTTTCCAAGTAGGTTTTGTCTACCCTGCTCCCCAAATCCCTGAGCCAGAAGTGGGGAGCCTACACTCCTACACCCAGAGTATCCAGCCTTCCCCCTGTTGAGTTTTTAGTCTCTTGTGCTGTACCTAGTGGCCCCTGGGCTGAGAAGAACACTGTCTCTCTCCAGGTTTTTATAAATGTCTTACTCAAGTTCAAACCTTCAGTTTGTGAATCAGCTGTGTCTCTTTTTTGACTTGGTAAGCAAGTATTAGGCTTTGGGGGTGGGGAGGGAGGTCTGTAATGTGAAACAACTTTTTGTCTTTCCCCTCTTCTTGTAAATAACTTTTAATGGCCAAACCCCAGATTTTTATTTTTTTTCCCCCCTAACTGCTAAAACCATTCTCTGTCATCTAGTTTTACTGTAACATTTGGAAAAGGAATACATGTTGTCCCTTAAAAAAAAAAAGTGGAAGAATTACTAGAAGAAAACTTTTTAGGCATAATGAAGAATGAGAGAATATATATTCAAGAAGCTGAGTGAACACGATATAGAATAGACCTCAAAAGAAAAACATGAAGACATATCATAGTCAAATTTGCCAGAATGAAAAGATAAGGAGAGAATTCTGAAAGCAGTGAGAGAGAAACAGAGTAGCCTATAAGGGAGAGCAAATAAGTGCCAATTTTTCAGCAGAAACCGCATGAGTAAGAAGACAGTGGAATGATATATATTGACCACTCAACACAATTGTCAACTAAGAATATTGTACCGAGGAAAATTGTCCATTAAATATGAAGGAGAGATCAAGATATTCCCAGAAAAACATAACTTAAGGTAGTTTGTAAAAATAAGACCAATGTTGCAGGAAACATTGAGAGATGTTCTTACAGTGGTGCCACAGAAAGCAGGAGGGACCAAAGTAACTAGCAACAACACTAAAAAGAACTCAACAAAATGATAGCAGTAAAACCTTGCCTCTCAATAATCACACTGAATGTAAATGGTTTAAATGCATCACTAAAGAGAAAAAGAGTAGCAGATTGGATTAAATAAAACCCCAAATCCATCAATTTGCTGTCTATAATAGACACATCTGAAAAGTGAAGATAAAGAGTAAAAAGAAAAGGGTGGGAAAAATATACCAAGCAAATGGCAAACAGAAAAAAGCAGGAGTAGCAATATTAATCTCTGATAAGATAAATTACAGTGCAAAAACCATCACAAAGGACAAGGAAGGTCACTACATAATGATTAAACAGTCAATAAAACAAGAGGACCTAATAATAATTAATATCTATGCACTAAATGATAGAGCTGAAAATATATATAAAACTAACAAAACTGAAAAAGGAAATAGACAGTACAACTGTAATAGTTGGAGACTTCATTACACCGTTCTCAAGAAAAAATAGAACTACTAGAAAGAAACGCCATAAAGATGTTGAAGAATAAAAGCACACAATAAACCAACTCAATCTCATATATAATTATAGGCTAATTTACCCCCAAAAAGCACAGCATACCTTCTCCAATGAGCATTAAACGTTCTCAAGAATAGATCACATTTTAGGTCACAAGGCAAGCATCAATAAATTAAAAAACATAGAAATAATACAAAGCATCTTTTCAGACCAAAATTCTACAAAATTAGAAATCAATAACAAGAGGATAAAGGAGAAAAAAACCCCACCCCTATACATTTGGAAGCTGAACAACACCTTGCTTGAACATGAGTGGGCACTAGAAGAAATAAAAAATAAAAAAATTCTTTGAAACAAATGACAATGAAAATACAACTTACCAAAACCTCTGGGAAACAGCCAAAGCAATAATCAGAGGACAATAGCAATAAGCAAACACATCACAAGGCAGGAAAAAAAAATGACCATTGGCTCTCTAACAAAACATCTCCAACAAATTGGAAAAAACAAAACAAAACAAAAAACCAAAACAAGAAAAAACAACCTAGCAAGAAAACCTGACACCGGCTAAGCTGAAATTATAAAAATTAGGGCAGAAAAAAATGAAATAGAAAACAGAAAAACAATTGAAACCATCAACAAAACTAGGAGTTGGTTCTTCAAAAAGGTCAATAAAATCAACAAACCACTAGCAAAACTAACAAAGGAAAAGACACAATCCAATTAAAAGATGAAATGGGCAAAGTCACAACAGAACCAACTAAAATAGCTCTCTACTTGCCAAAGACAGGAAGATTGAGTTGCTCTCCCAACCCAAAAACCCAGCAGTTATGGACTCTGTCTCCTTGGATTGTTATTTTGTGTCATTAAGCCATCCATAAAGTGCCAACATGGGAAAGAAAAGGATAAAGAGATAAACTGTTTCCACTAATGATTCTTCTGAATCTTTAGAACTTATGTGTAAACAATTTGAACAAGGCTTTAGTGAATGTGGAATGGAATATTTGCCAAGATGTAAAAAGATAAGTCTGAAGAGGAAACAAGAAAATCCTTCAATTCAGCTATGTCTTAAATGTGGCCATCAGGGTTGTGGCAGAAACTCTCAGAAGCAGCATGCCTTGAAGCACTATATGACACTAAGATCTGAACTTCACTTCCTGGTTCTTAATTTAGAAAACTGGAATGTGTGGTGTTATATATGTAATGAGTAGGTCCTGTATCGTAGTTCAAATCGATTGGGTCAAGTGGTTGATTATATTAGAAACCAAGCCAGTATTATGTCTCCAAAATCAGCAACAAAAGATGAGAATATTGAGCTTGAAAATTAACAATTACAAAAAGAGTAAAAATGAACAAAAAAGAGGAAAAAAGAAAACATGGCTAGAGAAACTCCTATGAATTCTACTTCTCAGATGACTGTGAAAGTACTCAGTAATTTGGGAAATACATATTTCTTCAGTGTTGTTATGCAGAATTTCTCACAAACACAAGTACTTAGAGAGCTACTGAAAGAAGTAGAAATGTCTGTAACAATTGTGAAGATTGAACCACCTGATTTGGCACCAACAGAACCCTTAGAAATAAACCTTGAGCCTCCAGGACCTCTCACATTGGCCATGAGTGAATTTCTTAACGAGATGCAAGAAACCAAAAAGGGAATTGTAACACCTAAAGAACTCTTTTCTTAGGCCTGTAAAAAGGTAGTGTGATAGGGGAGCTCTGGTGGCCTAGTGGCAAGAAGCTGTACTGCAATCCCAGAGATAGGCGGTTCTAGTCCACCAGATGCTCTGCCGGAGAAGGAGGGGCCATCTCCTCCTGTACCAGTCAGATCCAATTTGACGGTACACACACACACACACACACACACACAGAAAATAAAAAAGAAAATAATTAAAAAAAAGGGCAGTGTGGTTTAAACGCTATCAGCAGCAAGACAGCCAGGAGTTGTTTTGCTATTTGTTGGATGGAATGATAGTAGAAGAACACCAGAGAGTGAGTAAAGGAATTCTTTTTTTTGGTTATTGCTGTTGAAACACTTTATTTCCTATTATGTCAATTACTGGAGCTTAGTTTTTTGCCAGTGCCTACAATGCAACTTGAACTTCTTCTTTTATTTATTTAAATATTTTTTTATTTTAATTGTCATTTTAACAAAAGTTTACAGAAAAGTTAGATTTTCATTCATTCATTGTTGCACGAGTAAATGAATTCTTAAAGCCATTGGTAATTCTACAGAAAAATTGGATAAAGAGCTAAAAAAATAAAAGATTACAAAAAGAGAAAAGCTTTGTGGATTGCATCTCTGGTAGTGAACTGACTTGTGCAATAATGTGTGATGAATGCATAACTATCTCACTGGTTCATGAGTCTTTCATTGATTGTCTCTCCCAGTTTTAGATGATCAGAGTTGCAAGAAAAGTATAAGCGCTAAAAATCTAAAAACAATGGAGAATGAAGATAAAGACAATGAAGAAGAAAAAGATAATGACAGTTACATGAAAGAGAGAAATGATATTTTTTAAAGAATAACTAAACACAGGGAAAAAGCCAAGAAGCAAGACAAGAATCAATAAAGACAAAAAATTCAAGGAAAAGTTCTTTTACATTATATTTGTGCTGTTGACCATCAAGAAGATAATAAATATGATACTGAAGTGTCACTTCAGGGGGAAATGGATGCTAGATCCAACCATATTTCACAAGAAGAAGTTGTTGATAAAAAAATTGCTAATAAAAAATATTTGAATGGTCAAGAAAAAAAAATATAGAAATTGTAACTAACAATCAGGAATCCACAGAAGAAGTAGTTGTGCATAGTGTCAGTATGGATAGTGCATTGGAGGTCTTTGCATCTTCTCCTACTGAATGCACTAAGAATTTGAACATTATCTACCTGAAGAAGAGAGTGATAGAGAAGTGGACATTTCCAGTGAGTTTAAAAACCTTAATTTGATTGCTGCTGTTCAACCTGAGGAAATAAATAGAGAGATTCTGAATGACAATCATACTTCTGAGACAAAGATCTATGAGGGTGTAAATGAAGACCCAGAAACTGCCTTCTGTACTCTTTCCAAGAGGGAGGGTTTCAGAAGTAATGAGTGGTCTCAGTTGAACATTGTTTCTATCAGTTCACCCATAGCAAGAAACTTCAAGATGCCAATAAACTGCTTTGTAAAGTATGCACATGGAGACAGTGTAATGGACCAAAGGAAAATAAGAAAGGAGAAAGGAAACATATTTACACTAATGCCAAGAAGCAGATGTTGATTTCTCTTGCTCCTCATGTCCTCATTCTTCACTTAAAGATATTTCAATAGGCTGGTTTTAACCTTTGCAAAATTAACAAACACATCAAATTTCTAGAAATCTTAGATTTGCCTCTTTTTGGTACCCTTAAATGTAAGAATGTTGAAGAAAATACATGAGTATTGTATTCCTTATATGGCGTTGTTGAACACAAGTGGCACTATGAGGTCTGGACTTTATGCTGCCTACACCAAGGAAAGAAATACAAATAGTGAGCTCTTGTTCTCCATGGTGATATCCCACAAAATTTTGAAATGGAATTAATGGAAGGACAGTGGTTTCACATCAGCAACACACATGTGCCAGCTGTGCCAACCAACTATAATACTAAATTCCTGAGAATACCTTCTATTTTAAGAGCGAATACTGTAACAATCTTATAGTGTTCTCGAGAAACACATTTTATAATGGCTGTAATAATAAAGAAGAAACTAACTCTTAAAGAAAAAGAACCAGCTACTCAAAAAAATATGAAAACCTAAAGGAAATGGACAAATACTTAGAATATCACAATCTACCTATACTGACACAAACTGAAATGGAACACCTGAACAGACTCATTTCAAAAGAGGAAATTGAAAAGGTAATAAAACAATTCCAGCCAAAAAAGCCCTGGAATAGATGGTTTTACAAGTGAATTTTATCAAACATTCAGAGAAGAACTGTCACCAATTCTACATAAACTATTTCAGAAAACAGAAAAAGACAGAATTCTCTCAGACTCATTCTATGAAGCAAACATATCCTTGATACCAAAGCCAGGTAAAGACACCATCAAAATAGAAAACTATAGGCCAATATCTCTCATGAACATACATGCAAAAACCTTGAATATAAATAATTCTGGCCAATAGAATCCAACAATACATAAAAAAAAATTCACCTTGAGCAAGTGGGATTCATAACAGGTATGGAAGGATGGTTCAACATAAGAAAAATAATCAGTGTAATTCATCATATAAACAAAGCAAAGAACAAGAACCACATGATCGTATGAATTGATGCATAAAAGGCCTTTGATAAAATCCAACACTTTCCTGATTAAAACACTCAACAAAATAGGAATGGAGGGGAATTTCCTCAACAGAGTAAAAAGTATATATGCAAACCCGAGAGCCAACATTGTTCTCAATGGAGAGAGATTAAATGTATTCCCTTTGAGAACAGGAACTAGGCAAGGATACCCACTCTCACCTCTGCTATTAAATATTGTATTGGAAGTCTTAGTGTAGTGATTGCAATCAGACAAGAGAAAGAAGAAGTATCCAAATTGGCAAAGAAGAGGTAAAATTATCTCTCTATGCAGATGTTATTTGATAGTATACTTAGAAAGCCCTAAAGACTCTGCAAAAAAACTACTGACATAGTTGACTAATTCACCAAAGTTGCAAGATACAAGATCAACATACAAAAATCAATTGGATTTCTCTACAGTGACAATGACAATTCAGAACTGGAGATAAGAAAATCAATACTCATCAATACCCACAATAGCTAATCACAAGATTAAATACTTGGGTATAAATCTAACTAGAAACAAAAAAGATCTTTAAAAGAAAATTACAAGAAACAAAAAGAGACCTGGAGAAATGAAAGAAAATACCTTGGTTTTGCATAGGAAGACTCAATATTGTGAAAATAACAATACTACCAAACTCAATTTACACATTCAATGAAATTCCAATACAAATACCAGTTCCATTCTTCAACGAGATGGAAAGGCAATCTCCAATTTTATTTGGAATGGAAAGAAACTCCAAATAAGTAAAGCACTCCTTAAAAAGATAAACACGGTTGTTTAAGAACTACCTTCCCTCTGTAACTTGATTTGTGCCACTATTAGAACCTCTACTTGGAATATTATTGCTTTTAATTTTTGACTCATGTACTTTTAACTTGTTAGTTAAATATGTGTCTTCTAGGCTGCAACATTTCCATGATACATCTTCAAGGATATGAACATGTATGGCTAAGCATAACAGTGCATCTAAATTCCAAATTCAATCTCCACAATAGTCTATGTGTTTCCTATTGCCAAAGGGGCC
>NW_006400190.1:39246-49556 GCF_000299155.1 Elephantulus edwardii | reverse complement strand
TCAAATCTTACTACACTGCCGTGGTGATCAAGACAGTGTGGTACTGGTATAACGACAGACACATAAATCAATGGAATAGAATTGAGAACCCAGAAATCAGCCCATCTACCTATGGTCAACTGATCTTTTACAAGGAGATGAAATCAGTCAAGTGGGGAAACGACAGCATTTTTAACAAATGGCGTAGGCAAGGGGAGCTCTGATGGCTTAGTGGCAAGGAGCTGCAACTACAATCCCAGAGGGGCATGGTTCAAATCCACCAGATGCGCTGCCAGGGAAGGAGGGACAATCTCCTCCTGTACCAGTCAGATCTGATTTGACGGTACACACACACACAAATATTTTTTTTTTAAAAAGAAAGAAATCAAGACAAATGGCGTGGGCAACATTGAAAAACTATCTGCAGAAAACTCAAGCAAGATCCACACCTCACACCATACATAATAATCAACTCCAAGTGGATCAAGGACTATAAACTTCATTAGAGGAAAAGCTTAGAAGAAATCTAGAAGCCCTAATCCACAACGTAAACAGTCTTCCAAGCATCCTGAAAAACCTACAGCCAGGAGAGGATAAAATAGATGAATGGGACTTTCTAAGAATCAAATCCCTATGCACATCCAAAAACTTCTCCAACAGGGTAAAAAGGAAGACCACAGATTGGGAAAAAACATTTGGTAATGACACATCATATCATAAGTAAAGGCATTTGACTGTGTGGATCATAACAAACTGTGGCTGACTCTGAGAAGAATGGGAATCCCAGAACACTTGATAGTTCTAATGCGAAACCTATACTTGGGCCAGGGGGCAGTTGTCAGAACAGAGCATGGGAACACTGCATGGTTCAAAACTGGGAAGGGCGTACGCCAGGGATGCATTCTATCTCCATACCTTTTCAACCTGTATGCAGCACAGATCATCCGGGAGGCTGGGCTCTATGAGGAGAAATGTGGGGTCAAGATCAGCGGAAGATCTATCAACAATCTGTGTTATGCAGATGACACAACCCTGCTTGCTGAAACTGAGGAGGACCTGAAGCACCTGCTACAGAGGGTCAAGGACTGTAGCTGCCAATATGGATTGAGGCTCAGTGTCAAGAAGACAAAGATTCTCACCACTGGGCCAATTGGCAGCATCAGGATGGATGGTGAAGAGATTGAGATTGTTCACAGCTTTAGTTTGCTTGGCTCCACCGTCAACACTCTTGGCACCAATAGCCAGGAAATTAAAAGGCGCATTGCCATGGGAAAGTCTGCTGTTAGGGACCTCTACAAAGTACTGAAGAGCAATGGTGTCTCTCTGGAGACTAAGGTGCATCTGATACAGGCCATGGTCTTCACAATCACTTGTAATGCATCAGAGAGTTGGACAATGACCAAGGAGGATAGAAGGAGAATTGATGCCTTTGAGCTGTGGTGCTGGAGAAGAGTATTGAGAGTACCGTGGACTACTAGGAAAAGAAACAGATTCATCCTGCAAAGGGTTAAATCGGGTGACTCTTTGGAGGCAAGGATTCCGAGGCTCCATCTAACATACTTTGGACATGTTGTAAGAAGAGACCGGTCCTTGGAGAAGGACATCATGCTGGGGAGGGTGGAGGGACAGAGCAGGAGGGGAAGGCCCTCTATGAGGTGGATTGATTCAGTGACTGGGGTTATCGGGATGGGAGTGTCAGAGACAGTGTGATTGGCACAAGACAGAGCAGAGTTTAGGGCTGTTATGCATTGGGTCGCTATGTCGCAAGCGACTCGATGGCACCTAATAACAACAACCATGGCATGTCTGATAAGGGACTTATATCAAGAATTTATAAAATACTCAAGCACCACAACAAGATAAAGGTAAACAGCCCAATTGCAAATTGAGCATAGGATACGAACAGACGTTTCACCAAAGAAGACATTCAGATGGTGAACAAACACATGAAAAAAATGTTCAAAATCCCTAGCTCTAAGAGAGATGCAAATTAAAACAACTATGAGATATCATCTCACCCCAGTAAGAATAGCAAAATTTAACAGAGCAGCAAACAACAAATGCTGGCGAGGTTGTGGAGAAACTGGAACCCTTATTCACTGTTGGTAGGAGTTTAAAATGGTGCAACCACTGTGGAAGGCAGTATGGCACTTTCTCAAAAAGTTGGAACTAGAAATACCATTTGACCCAGCATTTTCACTTGGAATATACCCTAAAGAAACCAGAATTGCCACCCAAGCAGATATATGTACCCTATGTTTATTGCCCAACCACAAACAGATAAGAGAAACTGTGGTATCACATGGTGGAATATTATGCAGCATTGAAAAACAAGGAACTCATGAAATATTATCCAAAATGGGTAACCTTGGAGGACATTTTGTTGAGTGAACTATCTCAATCACAAAAGGACAAATACTGCATAATGCCACTATTATAAAACAGGACTGACATTGTAACTTGGGGGTGGGGAGACTAAGAAAAGAGGGGATAATAATGTACACTTCATTGAAACAGATGAGGGAGAGAACTATTTAAAAGGAATATATGATTGGGTATTATTTGCATGGTTAGAGTCCTGAATAAGAGCTGCATAGTAAAGTGGACTGGGAGGAGGTTTATAACAATGGAATATTTTTTTTTCTTTTTAAAGAGAAAATTGAACTGAGGGGAATGAGTGGGCAGGGAGGAAACTGCAATAACGAATGAATGGAAATCCAAGTTCTCTATAATTTTTCATTAAAATCTTAATAATAAAAAACAGCAAAAAAACCCAAAAGCAAACAAAGATTTTCACCATTGGGCTGATAGCAGTATTATGATAGACAAGAGATTGAGATTGTTAACAGCTTTAGTTTCCTTGGGTCTACAATCAACACTCTTGGTAACAGCAGACAAATTGCATTGGGAAAGTCCGCAGTTAGGGACATCTCCAGAGTACTGAAGAGCAACAATGTCAGTCTGGAGACAGAGGAGCACCTGCATCAGAAAGCTGAATAATGGCTAGGGATGATAGCAGAATTGATGCCTTTGAGCTGTGGTGCTGGAGAATAGTATTGCATATGCCATGAACTGCTAAGAGAACAAGCAAGTTTGTCCTGGAGAGGGTGAAACCAGGCTGCTCCTTGGATGCAAGGAATCTGAGCATCCTTCTGACATACTTTGGGCCTATTGCAAGGAGGGACCAGTCCTTGGGGAGGACATTATGTTTGGAAGGGTGGAAGGACAGCGCAGGAGGGGAAAACCCTTGATGAGATGGATTGACTCAGTGACTGGGGTGATGGGGGTAGGTGTGTCAGAGTCAGTGAGGTTGGCACAGACTAGAGCAGGGTTCAGAGCTGTCGTGCATAGAGTCACTATGAGTCACAGGTGATTTACAGCACATAATGGCTACTACAAGTAGAAAAATCATGATTTATTGCACCACACATAGTCTGCTTACAAATCCTGTGTTATATATATATGATTTGCAAATAATATTTCCTCCTACTTTTAACTTGTTTTTTTTCATTATCTTAACAGTGATTTTTACTAGGAAAAACTTTTTTAAGCTTTTGATAAAGTACAGTTTATCAATTCACGCTTTATGGGTGGTATTTTTTCCTTTTATTCTTAGGAACTTTTCCTTAACCCTAGGTCCAAAAATTCTTTTAGAATGCATTCCAACCAATAAGTCACAGTTTTTCCCTTAAATCAAGATTGAGTTTAAAATTAATAGTCTTTTTGTCTTAAGAGTTCTGAATGCTGACTTCGAAAGTATATGTTTTTCATATGTACCAAGCAAGACCATTTTCATAACACAATAAACACATCTATTCCTAATTTTGTTATTTTCTAAATAAATGTATAATTATAAAAATGTTGTTTTTGTTTAGATCTATGATTCATTTTGAGTATATTTTTTATAATGTGTGAAATTTAAGTCAAAGATCTTCCCCCCCTTGCATATTGTTGTAGATATGTACTATTGAGTTGCCTGTGACTCATAGCAACCCAATGTTCAATAGCTGTGAAGCCTGCCCTGTCCTGAGCTAATCTCCCTGTCTCTGATACAACTCAAAGGCATCAATTCTTCTTCTGTCATCTTTAGTCATTGTGCAGATCTCTCATGCATAGTGAGTAATTGCGAAGACCATGGCCTGGGTTAGGGACATCTTAGTCAGACTGGCATCATTGCTTCTTAGTACTCTGGACAGTTCCCTGACAGCAGATTTTCCTAATGCAATTTGTCTTTTGATTTCCTGACTGCTGGTGTAAAGAGTGTTCATTGTGAAACCAAGCAAGCTGTAACTGTTAACCATCTTAATATCTGCACCATCCATTATGGTGCTGCCAATTGACCCAGTGGTGAGAATTGCTATCTTGTTGATATGGATGTCTAGTTTCTTGTAAAACCTACTCTATCTTTCTGATCACTTTTGCACATTTTTGTTGATGTTAGGTGCCCTTGAGTTACATATGACTCACAGAATGACAGATCTGAACCTTGTCTTACTCTACACCATCCTTACATTCCTCGACACTCTTGTACTGCAGACACTGTATCAATCCATCTCATTGCAGAGCTTCATCTTTTCCACTGTTCTTCCATATTGCCAAGCATGATGTCCCTAATGTCCAAAGTATGTGAGATGAAGCTGAGTAATCCTTGCCTCCAAAGAGCACTCTGGCTGTACTTCCTCAAAAACATATGTTTGGTTTTTGAGGAATTCTGACTGCCTAGAGGTAATAAGTTGCGCTAGCAACCCAAAGGTGGTGGTTGTTATGTGCCATAGAGTCAGCTGTGACTCATAGAGGTTCTACGAACAGTAGCTCTAAACCTTGCTCTAACCTGAGCTAACCTCACTGTCTCTGACACATCTGTCCCCATCACCCCAGTTACCGGGTCAATCCGTTTTATCCAGAGTCTTCCTCTGCTGAGCTGACCCTCTACCCTTCCAAGCATGATGCTCTTCTCGAGGGACTAGTTCCTCCTGGCAACATGCTGAAAGTATGTGAGATGGGGTTTCAAAAACACCCTGGATTCACTCTCTCCAGGACAGACCTATTTATTCTCTTGGCAGTCTGTGGTATGTTCAGTACTCTTTTTCAGCACTACAACTCGAAGGCATATACTCTTCTTCTGTCATTCCTAGTCATTGTCCAGCTCTCTGATACATATCAAATAATTGTGAAGACCATGGCCTGGATCAGGCACACCTTAGTGTCTAGGCTGACATCATTGCTCCTCAGCACTCTGGAGAGGTCCTTGACAGCAGACTTTCCCAGGGCAACTTGTCTTTTAATTTTCTGTTGGCTGACACCAAGAGTGTTGATTGTGGATCCAAGCAAGATGAAATTGTTACCAATGTCAATCTCTTCTCCATCTACCATGATGCTATCAATTGGCCTAGTGGTGAGAGTTTTTGTTTTGTTTTGTTTTGTTTTGTTTTTTTTATGTTGAGCTTCATTCCGTATTGAAGACTTCAGTCCTTGACCTTCTGCAGAAAATGCTTTAGGTCCTCCTCTGTTTCAGCAAGCAAGGTTTTATCATCTGCATAATGCAGGTTGTTGATGAGTCTTCCTCCAGTCCTGATGCTACTCTCCTTCTCATTAAGTCCAACTTTCTGAATGATCTGTTCTACATATAGATTGAAAACATATGGAGACAGGACACATCTCTGACACACTCTTTTCTTGATTTTGAACTATGCAGTGTTTCCTTGCTCTTCTTGGACAACTGCTTCCTGGTTTAAGTAATAGTTTTGCATGAGCAAAATAAAATATTCAGGGATTCTCATTCTTCTCAATTTTAGCCACAGTGTGTTGTGATCCACGCAGTCAAATGCCTTTGCATAGTCAATAAACACAAATAGACATTCGTCTGGTACCCTTTGCTTTCAGCCAAGATCCATCTCACATTGGATATTTCTAGAGCACAAGTCTGTACACTCCTCTGCAGCTGGTCCAGTGACTTCAAAGCCTTTCATCTCATCTTTAGTGGTTACTGTGACTCCTGCATTATATTAAAAATAAAGGAACACCCCATCTTTTCTCTGGTATGATTTTCATTGTCATATCACCACTGCTGGATGTACCTTCTTTCTGAGCTCTGTTTTCCCTTTCTTGACCATGGCCATCATCATGTGACCCACACCAGCAGCAGGAAGTCTGTTCAGCCATCCCTTGATTCCCTTCATAGACATAATATATCGATTTTTTGCTTTTTTGTTGTCAGCACAGTTGATCATTGCTCCAACTGGAAGACCCAGGGAGATCTGGAATTTTGCACTCAAGGACCCACTCTATCCTCATTTTGACATCTTGGATGCCAGAAAAGGACAAAAAGGAAGTAGATACAAAGGACATAGGGATATGCATCTTAGTCTTTAAACTGACATTGTTGCTTTTTTGCATTTTGGAAAGGTCTTTGACAATAGATTTTCCTAACGCAACGTATCTTTTGTTTTCTCGACTACTGCTACTGTGAGTATTGATTGTGGATCTACATAAATTAAAAGTATTGACAACTTCCATCTTTTCTCCACCTTTGATGTTACTTGTTGATCCAGTGGTGAGGACTGTTTTCTTGATGCTGAGATGTCATTTACATGGAAGGTTGTAGTCTTTATTCTGTAGCAAGTATGTTAAAGTCCTCTTCACTGTCAGCAAGCAAGATCGTGTCATATGCATAATACAGGTTGTTGGTGAGTTTTTCTGCAGTCCTGATGACAGAATCTTCTTCATATAGTCTATTGTTGTAATTGTGTACTATCAAGTTGGAACTAACTCACAGCTGATTCTCCAGTCGGTTTTCAGAGGCAGTGAATTTCATAGAAGGAGATTATTCATCCTTCTCCTGTGGAACAGCTGGTGGATTTAAGTGATGTGCCTTTGGGATTGCAGCATATCTTCTACCACAAGCTCCCCCTTCATACAGTCTAGTTTCTTGAATTATCTCCTCAGCATACAGTTTGAATAGGTTTGGAGAAAGAATACAGCCTTGATGACACACACCTTTCTTGATTTTAAACTCCACAGTGTTCCCTTGCTTTGTTTGGACAACAGCTTCTTGGTCTATGTATAGGTTTCCCATGAGTACAGTTAAGTGTTTTAAGATTCTCATTCTTCTCAATGTTACTAATAATTTTTTATGATCCTCACAGTGGCATGATAATAAGGACATTGTTCACTAATTTTCATATCCTGTAGGATAATTTTTTTTTAGGAGTGGGCACAAAACCTCTCTTCTCATCATTTGGCCTGGCAGCTGTCTTCAAAATTCCTCAGTCTCCTTTAGTGAGCACATCTAGGGTAGCATCTGTTTGTTGAAACACTTCAATTGATATTCAATCAATTCCTGCAGCCTTGTTTTTCCACAATGCCATCACTGCACTTTGGACTTCTTTCTTCAGTATTACTGATTTCTGATCATATAATACTTTCATGAAATGATTCAGTGTTGCATTACTCTGTATGTTTCTTCCATCTTCTTCTGATGTCTCCTGTTAATTCACGTCTATTGGTTTGATGACTTACATGGTGTTGTGATCTGGAAACTGTGCCACAGGCATTTAAAATACCAGCAGGGTCGCCCAGGGGGAACAGATTCCAGCAGAGTTTCTGATCTAACACAGACTAAAAGCAAGACTGATAATCCACTTCTGAAATAGTAAACCCTTGAAAATCCTATGATTAAAAGGTGAGTAATTCAATTAAGAATGAGTAAGATATTGGAGAGATAATTCTACCAAAAAGATATAAAAATGATCAATAAGTACACGAAATGATCCACAATCCCAAAGGAGCTCTGCTGGCCTAGAGGAAAGAAGCTGCACTGCAATTCCAAAGGCATGCAGTTCGAATCCACCAGATACTCTGCTGGAGAAGGAGGGGCAATCTCCTCCTAGGCCAGTCAGATCTGACTCGAGGGTACAGAACAAAAAAAGAAAAAAGAGTCTATCCCGAAGACTTGTTTGGCCAATAGTATCCACTGTCCCAAACAGATAGCTGCTCAGGTATACATGCCAGCCCCCATGCTCCTGGCCCTCTCTCCACCAATCATTCAGGTAATGCAGTGTTTCCTTGCTCTGTTCCTCCTGGTCTCATAAGCACAATCGAGTGTTCTGGGATTCCCATTCTTCTCAGTATTAGCCACAGTTTGTTGTGATCCACACAGACAAACGCCTCCATATAGTCAATGAAACACAGATAGACATTCCTCTGATATTCTCTGCTTTCAGCCAAGATCCATCTGACATTAGCTATAATATCCCTAGTACCACCATCAGGATGGCTGAGGAATGTAAGGTGCTGTGTTCAGGTCATAGTCTCCCCTGGAGGTGTGGGTTTGAATCCTATTCCTGACATGCCTGACTATTAATCTTAGTAGAATATAATATGAATATAAAATAACAAATATTATTGAGGATTATGAGAAATTATAACCCTCATACATCCTGGTGGGTCAAAAATTGTTTAGGTATTATGACAAATTCTAGCAGTTCTTCACAATTTAAGTGGAATTATATGATCCAGCAACCCCACTCCCAAGTATATGTATGTGTATGTGTATACTTTAGAGAAATGATAACATGTATGTACATAAAATCTTGTACAAGAATGTTCATAACAGTATCATCACAATACACAAAAAGTGGAAGCAATCTAATTATGGAAACCCTTCATTTTCTAAATGCCTGAGCTAATGTAAGGGGTGTTTCTCTGAGTTGTGGCCTCTAACATTTTTTATCTTATATTCAAAAGATCTAGATCTTCTGTATTATACTTTATAACAGCATGCCTCTGGAAACTCTATGAACTTTGATAAATGATGATAGTTATAGAAAGGCTTCAGGCTTTTTGTTCATAGGGTTGCTATGAGTTGTGCTCAGCTCAACGATGATCAACAATAACATTATACTTTATATAATTTTAACTTACAAGGAGAGAAAATCAAGTAAGAACCAGAGTAGAGTAGGACCTTAGGACTAAGGTTCCTGTGTGGGTAACCCCTCAACACAGAGGACGATGAAGACACAGAGATCTCCAAGGGCTGCTGAGTCTACAGACGCTGAAAGAAGACAAGAATCTTCATCCAGGGCCAACAGTGAGATAGAGCCATACCTTCATGCTGTCACACTGAATTCAGAATCCTAACTATGAGAGAATACTTTTTTTTTTGTTAAAGCCATTCGTTTGTGATTCTTCTGTTATAGCAGTCCACTTATGGCCTAGTTTTGAGTGCTGATATTGAGCTTCTCCAGTGATTTTCTTCCACAGATGTAGTCTATTTGATTCTCCTCAGGTGAGATCCATGAGTAAAAATATCATTTGTTGTCTTTAAAAATAAAAAGGTCTTTGCAGTAAATAAATAATTGTGAATACAAAAGTAAATAAATACTTGTAAATACAAAATTAGATCATTCTATTTCTAGCTTAATTTCTATCACCAAGTCCGTATTTTTCAACTGCTATACTTTGGACATGTTGTAAGGAGAGACAGGTCTTTAGAGAGGGACATCATGCTTGGTAGAGTAGAGGGACAGCGCAGGAGGGGAAGACCCTCTATGAGGTGGATTGATTCAGTGACTGGGGTAATCGGGGTGGGTGTGTCAGAGGCAATGAGATTGGCACAGGATAGAGCACGGTTTAGGGCTGTTGTACATAGGGTCGCTATGAGTCACAAACGACTCGACGGCACGTAACAACAACAACAACATTTATTATTCACTGTTCCAATTTTTGCATACCAGTCACCAATTATCATTAACACATCTTGATTGCACAATTTCACAACGCAAGATTTGTTAAAAAATGTTAATTTCTTCCTCTCTGGTTGTAGATGTTCTTGTAATGTGCCATTGAGTCACCTGCAACTCATAGCTGTAGAAGTAGGAGCATATATTTGAAAAACAATCATGTTAATGGGTATTCTTTGTGTGCATATAGATAATATCCTATTAGCCACAACGTTGTATATTAGGGTAGAACTTGAAACTGACTTTTTGGCTATGAATGCAACATTCTTCTGTTTTTTATTTCCAGCATGTTGTTGCTGTTGTTATGTGCTGTATAGTCCCTTGTGACTCATAGCGACCCTATGTACAACAGCCCTAAACTCTATTCTGTCCTGTGCCAATCACACTGTCTCTGACACACTTATCCCGATTACCCCAGTCACCGATCAATCCACCTCCTAGAGAGCCTTCCCCTCCTGTGCCTGACCTCCACCTTCCCAAGCATGATGTTCTTCTCCAAGGACCGGTCTCTCCTTACAACACGACCACTGTATGTCAGACAAAGCCACAGAATCCTTGCCTCCAAGGAGCAGCCCGGTTTAACCCTCTCCA
>NW_006400190.1:16936-26448 GCF_000299155.1 Elephantulus edwardii | reverse complement strand
CAATGAATGAATGAAAATCCAAAATATCTGTAAATGTTCATTAAAATTAATAAAATAAAATAAAATTTTTAAACCCTCAAAGCATACACATGGAAAAAATTGGCAGCACTAATTTATTTATGTTGATGCCTAGAACACTAATTATGAAACCAATTGAGCTTTGGGAGGATATCAAGAATATCATTCATGAAGAAAGCAAGAGGTCACTGAAAAGACAGGAGGAAGGAAAAACAGGGATGTCAGTAGAGACTCCAAATATTGCACTAGAGTGCCAAGAAACTAACACAAAGGGAAAGAATCAGAATGTTAAGAAGCTAAACAGAAGACTTCAAAGGGCAGCCTGGCAAGACAAAGCAAAGTAGTATAATGAAATGTGCAATGAGCTGGAGTAAAAAAAAAAAGGAAAAGGCTGAACTTGCTCAGAATTTCTTAAGCTGAAAGAACTGAAGAACAAATTCGAGCCTCAGAGTTGCAATACTTGAAGGTGCTGTGGGCAGAATATTGAATGATCCAGGAAGCATTAAAAGAAGATGGGAGAAGTACAGAGAGTCATTGTACCAAAAAGAATTGGCTGACACAGAAGAATTTCATGAAACAGCATATGATCAAGAGACAATGGTGATGAAGGAGGAATTTCAAGCTACTCTGAAGGAATTGGCAAAAAACAAGGCCCCAGGAATTGAAGGAAAACCAGTTGGCATATTTCAACAGACAGATGCTGCCCGGGACATGTTCACCAGGTTGTGCCAGTAGATCTGGAGGATAACTACCTGGTCAATTGACTGGAAGAGATCCATATTTATCCCCATTCCTTTTGGGTAACCTGATAAAGTGTGGAAATTATTGAACAATATCACAGATATCACATACAATAAAAATCCTGCTGAAGATTAGAAAAAAAAAAGACTGGAACAGTACATTGACAGAGAACTACTAGAAATACAAGCTGAGTTTAGAAGAGGCTGTGACACTCAGAGACATTATCACCTGTTGGAGCCTGGCTAACTTGTAAAGCAAGATTAGCCCTGTATCAAAAGACCAGCAAAACTAACTCCATCTTGGCTATAGTATCTGTTTGATAGAAAATAACTCAAGGAAGTAGGATGTTAAAAAGTGAGCCATACTGCAGCCATTTTAAGCAAGTAGCCATTTTATGCCAGGTTCAAATGTGCAGATGTTTGAAGCAGAGTAAAAACAAGTTTAACTGTTCCTTGAACCCCAAGGCCAAGTAAGGATGTACAGAATGGTATGTCCCTCCCTAATGACTCTGTTTGGATGACCTTGCTTGCTGCTGAAAATAAAGCAAGCAATCTTGCAGGTGGTGGAGATATCAAAACAATTGTATTGTCAGCCTTGAGGCTCTTATTTTTCTGTTCTCTGGAAAAAGAATATAAGACAGGAGTTCAGGAATAAACTCTGCTACTCGCCATCAACGGTAGTCTCTCTGCGTCTTCATTTAATCCTCGTCCTTTCTCTTGGTGAAACTGCTCGATATAATGAGGTGGCACCCCATTAATCACCAATGTCAGATGGATCTTGGCTGACACAAATTGTGGCTAATCTTGAGAAGAATGGGAATCCCAGAACACCTTACTGTGCTTAAGCGAAACCTATACTTGGACCAGGAATCAGTCCTCAGAACAGAGCAAGGAAACGCTGCGTGGGTCAAAGTCAGGAAAGGTATGAATCATACCTTTTCAATCTGTATGTGGAACAGATAATTTGGGAGCCCGGACTTTATGAGGAGGAATGTGACATCAAGGTTGGGGGAAGACTCATCAACAACTTACATTATGGATATGACACAACCTTGCTCTCAGAAACGAGGAGTACCTGAAGCATTTGCTAGAGACAATCAAGGACTGCAGGCTTAAATATGAATTGAAGCACCATGGTAGATGTCAAAAGATTGGGGTTGTTAACAAGTACAGCTTGCCTGGCTCCACAATCAACACCCTTGGCACTAGCAGTCAGGAAATCAAAAGACAAACTGCTCTGGGGAAAGCTGCTGTCAAGGACCTTTCAAAAGTGCTGAAGAGCAACGATGTCAGTCTGGAGACGAAGGTGCACCCTGTTCCAGGCCATGGTCTTTGCAATTACTTGCTATGCATCAGAAAGCTGGACAATGACCAAAGAAGAATTGATGCCTTTGAGTTGTGGTGCTGAAGAAGAGTATTGAATATACCGTAGACTACCAGAAGAACAAAGAGGTTTATCCTGGAGAGGGTTAAATTGGGCTGCTCCCTGGAGGCAAGGATTTTGAAGTTCCACCTTACCTACTTTGGGCATCTGGCCAAGAGGAACCAGTCATGGGAGAAGGACATCATGCTTGGAAGGTTGGAGCAACAGCACAGGAGGGGAAGACCCTGGAGATGGATTGACATGTAACCTGGGTCTTAGGGATAAGTGTGTCAGAGACAGTGAGACTGGCTCAGGATAGAGCTATTGTACATAGGGTTGCTATGAGTTGCAGGTGACTCATGGCACATAACAGACCTGTAATATAAAGTCAGTTTTATATTTTATCCCTTTGGTGGAGAATAGTCACTGAACTTCCTGTACTTTCTTGTCTTTTCTTGGTTTAATGGCACCGCTTCTTGAAGGTTTTTTAAAGATTGGTATTTGTTTATAATGGATTGGTCATAAGTGCTCAGGGAATCTCCCTTGACTTTGATTACTTTAGTGTTATTAAAGTCATTATTGACTCTTTGTTGGGAGGCTGTAGAGTTGGTATTTCACAGTCACATGGTCAAAGCAATTTTTGTGTACCTTCAGATAAAATATTTCAATTTAAAAACATTGCAGACAAGCAAAAAGAAAAGATGCATTAATACTAACTGGTTATTGGTATGCAAATGTTTGAAACGAAGTGGGATTAGTAGATTGAAATTAAGGATTTGGGGACAGAAATGAGGCTGTTGACAGAATGACTGAATTTTGTACCCAACAGTTTGTTCATTTTGTTGTTAGGTGCCCTCAAGTTGGGTAAGACTCATAGCAACTCTTTGAACAACAGACCTGAACTCTGTCCTATCTTGTGGCATACTCATCTCCTCTGATACACTTGAACCCATTTTTGCAGTCACTGTATCAATACATTTTATTGGGGGGTCTTCCTCTCTTTCCCCAACCTTTCCAAGGAATAGCTTTTCTTAATAAAATGCCCAAAGTATGAGAGACAAAGCTGCACCGTCCTTGACTCCAAGGCGCACTCTGGCTGCTCTTTGTACACCATATTATTATGAATCGGAGCATTCAGTTGTGTCTAAGAACAACGGAGACCACTGCCTTTCTTTGGGCCCTCTCCCTCCTTTCACCTTTAAAGTCAGTAGTGCAGCGTCTCCCAGTTTCTCTTTCCCACAATTGCTCCTGCTTGTCATTCCCTAGAGATCATGCTGCGCTCCCAGGATCTCTCCACCGCAAGCCCTCAGTGTAATGACATCAGAGCTCACAGGTTCTGTGGCTGTGACACGGGTTGTGGGGACCTCTTTGGGGGAATCATTCTTCAATCACACCAGTTATTTCTTTTCAGCTAAGGGTGCTGTCTCATCATTCAGTGGTTTCTGCTATTGCAGCAATGAGGTCAGGTATTAGATATTGGTCTTTGTTTCTGAGATCATCTGGTTCTTAAAAATCTGACTGCCTTTGAGATTTTCTCTGTCTTTGGGTCATATCAGCTTTACGTAATGTGTTTAGATGTGAAAATTGGTCTCTCTTGCACATTGCCATGAAGTCAGAACAGGCTCATAGCTGATTCTCCAATGGGTTTTCAGAGACAGTAAATCACACAAGAGAGACTGCCTACCTTTTTGCTGCAGAGCATCTGGTGAATTTGAACCTCCAGAGAAGTGAGGCCTTTGTGTTCGCTGTGGAACTCCCTATATTTTGTGCCACCAGAGCATGTGGGTAGATCTATGTTCCTGTATTCCTTGGAGAAATACATCGTGCTTGGAAGGGTAGAGGGTCAGTCCAGGAGAGGAAGAACCTGGATGAAATGTATTAACATAGTTACTGTGGCAATGGGGGTGGGTGTGTCAGAGATAGGGAGGTTGGCTCAGGAGAGGGCAAGGTTCAGAGCCATTGTTCATAGGGTGACTATGAGTCACAGTTGACTTTATGGCACATAACAACACCAAATGTGTATCTCTGTTGTTGTTAGTTACTGTCGGGTCAGAACTGATTCATAGCAGATTCTCCACCAAGTCCTCAGAGGCAGTAAATTGTGTAGGAGGAGATGACCTATATTTTCCCTGCAGAGCAGCTGGTGGATTTGAAATGCATGCCTTTGGACTGGCAGCACAGCTCCTTACCTGTAGGCCACCAGAGCTCTATGTATATGAGGGTTTCTAGTTCTAGGCAACACTGTCAAGCTCACTTCTACTATGACCACAGCAAACATGTTTGTTTCCAGGCTGCGTTTGAAACACCAGTGTTCAGGTCCTTTGGAAATAGTCCCTGTTGTTTGTGTTTCTGCTGGCTTGTTCCTGGAGTCTTCCATCATTTGTTGTTGTTGGTATGTGCACAAGAGCCCTAAACGCCGTTCTATCCTGTGCAAACCTAACCGTCTCAAACACACTTATTCCCACCACTCCACTCATAGAATCGATCCATCCCATCGAGGGTCTTTCTCTCCTGCGCCGTCCCTCCACTCTTCCCAAACATGATGTCCCTCTCCAAGGACCAGTCCCTCCTTGCAACATGCCCAAAGTATGTCGACGAAGCTTCAGAATCCTTGGCTCCAAGGAGCATTCTGGCTTCACCCTCTCCAGGACAAACCTGTTTGTTCTCCTAGCAGTCCATGGTATATTCAACTCTTCTCCAGCACCGCAGCTCAAAGGCATCAATTCTTGTTCTATCATCCCTACTCTCTGATGAATAGCACGTAATTGCGAAGACTATAGCCCGGATCAGGCGCACCCTAGTCTCCAGCCTGACATCGTTGTTCTTCAGTACTCTTGAGAGGTCCCTCACAGCTGACTTTCCCAGTGCAATTTGTCTCTTGATTTCCTGGCTTCTGTTACCAAGAGTGTTGACTGTGGAGCCAAGTAAACGAAATCTGTTAACTATCTCAATCTCTTCACCATCCATACTGATGCTGCCAATTGGCCCAGTGGTGAGAATCTTTGTTTTCTTGATGTTGAGCTTCCTTAAATAATGTAGAGCTTGTGTTGAAGACACGTTGTGCCTTTTGGTCAGAGCCTGGGGGCACTACCAGCCTAGCCCACATTAAACCCATTTAAAGGTGGAGATAGGTCACATCATCCTTGTGATTCTATCCCTTGTTGTCCTTGTGAGTCTGGTTGTTTCCAACTTGTTGTTGTTATGTGCTGTCAAGTCGTTTGCAACTCATAGCGACCCTATGTATAACAGCCCTAAACCCTGCTCTATCCTGTGCCATTCACACTGCCTCTGACAAACCGATCCCGATTACCCCAGTCACTGAATCAATCCACCTCATAGAGGGTCTTCCCCTCTTGCGCCGTCCCTCTACCCTCCCAAGCTTGATGTCCCTCTCCAAGGACCTGTCCCTCCTGGCAACATGCCCAAAGTATGTCAGACAAAGCCCCAGAATCCTTGCCTCCAATGAGTAGCGTGGTTTAACCCTCTCTAGGATGAATCTGTTTGTTTTCTTGGCAGTCCATGGTACATTCAATACTCTTCTCCAGCACCACAGCTCAAAGGCATCAATTCTTCTCTCCTCCCTAGTCATTGTCCAACTCTCTGATGCATAACAAGTGATTGCAAAGACCATGGCCTTTATCAGGTGCATCTTAGTCTCCAGAGAGACACCGTTGCTCTTGAGTACTTTAGAGAGGTCCCTAACAGCAGACTTTCCCATCACAATATGTTTTTTGATTTCCTGACTGCTGGTGCCAAGAGTGTTGACCGTGGAGCCGAGCAAACTGAAGCTGTGAACAATCTCAATCTCTTCACCATCCATCCTAATGCTGCCAATTGGTCCAGTGGTGAGAATCTTTGTCTTCTTGACATTGAGCCTCAGTTCATACTGAAGGCTGCAGTTCTTGACCCTCTGCAGCAAGTGCATGAGGTCCTCCTCGCAAGCAGGGTTGTGTCATCTGCATAATGTAGATTGTTAAGAGATTTTCCACTGCCCACTCCACCGTGAGCCGGACAGTGAGGCGGACGCCTCCTTTTCAGCTCCCACAGCCTCAGCCACCCGTCATGCCAACATGGTGGAAACAGATCCCCCGGGAAAGCTTTTCATTGGAGCACTCAACCTTGAAACCAAAGAGAAAGCCCTCAAAGTCGCCTTCGGCAAATATGGCCGCATCGTCGAGGTGCTCCTGATGAAAGACCAAGAAACCAACAAATCGAGGGGCTTCGCGTTCATCACCTTCGAGAGCCCAGACGACGCCAAGGCTGCCGTCAGAGATATGAATGGCAAGTCCCTGGATGGGCTATCACTGAGTGCATAAATGTTGACCAAGGTTATGTCTTCTTAATCTGCTGTGCCTTTAATCAGTATGCTGTCTGATGGGCAAGTTCTCGGAAAGGACATCATCTTGGAAAGGTGGAGAGCCAGCAAAAGAAAGAAGGACCCTCAGCAAGGTGGACTAACACAGTGATTAAAATAATGGCTTAAGCATAAGGAAGATGTGGAGATTGCGCAGGAGAGAACAAGATTTCAATTTGTTGTTTGTAGAGTTGCTATAAATCCAAGTCAAGTGGAAGACAGCTATCAATGACAAGAACATCACATTTAATATCACACACAAATAAAATCTTGCTGAAGAAAATTTTTAAATTGGCTGGAGAAATATATTGACAAGGAGCTTCCAGCAGTTCAAGCTGGATTCAGAAGAGAACATGGAATGAGAGTCATCATTGCTGACATCAGATGGACCTTGACTGGAAGCACGAATACTAGAAAGGTGTTTGCCTGTTTTATTGACTATACAAAGGTATTCAAATCTACAGATCATAACAAATTATGAGTTTCCTCTCTTCAGTCTAAGCTACTAGTTTACAATCTTCTGGTGTAGGGAATAACAAGTGAATGACTGATTGAACAAATGGTAACATGTTATTAATGTATCATCCTTCCCAGGGTAAAACAGTAGAATCAGGGATTTTGCAGAGGCCCTAAGTTTCTGGCTTGGCTTACAGA
Organism: Elephantulus edwardii; assembly: GCF_000299155.1. Taxonomy (NCBI): domain Eukaryota; kingdom Metazoa; phylum Chordata; class Mammalia; order Macroscelidea; family Macroscelididae; genus Elephantulus; species Elephantulus edwardii. The sequence continues at coordinate 19,319 of NW_006400190.1, read as the reverse complement.
AGGTCTAGTGTATAGCTTTTTTGTTTAGGTGCCTTCAAGTCAACTCCAACTAATAGCAATACTATCTATACACATCAGATACACACTTGGTCTGATGCTGTGACATCATCACAATCTCTGTTGTGTTCAAGTCTGTTGTTGAAGTCACTGTGTTAATTCATCCTTTACCCTTTCTGCTCTTCCAAACATGATTCCCTTCTCCATCCTTCTGATAGCAAGAACAATGTGAAGTGAAGTATGTATTAGCCCTTAAGAGCATCCTGGTGCAACAATGAAAGAATCTTTTTAAAGAGAAAAGTAAACTGTGGGCACAGGGAGGTAGGGAGGAAAAGGTGCAACAATGAATAAATGGGAATCCAAATTTTCTGTAAACTTTTGTTAAAATACCAACTAAAAAAAAAGTAAAAAAAAAAAAAGAGATCTTCCACCAATCCTGATGCCACAATTCTTCTCATAGAGCCCAGCCTCCCGGATAATCTGCTCTGCATACAGGTTGAAAAGGTATGGAGACAGAAGACATCCCTGGCGTACACCCTTCCCAATTTTGAACCATGCATTGTTACCCTGCTCTGTTCTGACAACTGCCTCTTGCTCCAAGTATAGGAATTGCATTAGCACGATTAAATGTTCTGGGATTCCCATTCTTCTCAGAGTCAGCCACAGTTTGTTATGATCCACACAGCCAAAGGCCTTTGCATACTCAATGAAACACAGATAGACATTCTTCTGGTATTCCCTGTTTCCAACTTAGCTTTTCCAAAATACATTTACCGGCTCTGAACACAGTAAAGACCTCCCCAGGGTGTCCCAAGCAAACCTGTGACAACGCTCCTAGCTCCCAACCCAGTGAGCACCACAGCCCGTCTTCAGGGATGGAGACACCTACACTCCAAAGTAGTGATGGCAGCTGACTGGGCCTCAAGGACTAGGTGGGAACCTTGCCTGGAAAGAGGGGGCATGAGGTTGGGTCTGCAGGTAGAAGCAAGCTCACACCTTACTCAGCCAGTGGGAGCCTCATTGACAAAGTCCAAGGTGGAAATGTGATTGGCAGGACCAGAGTTGGAAGGAGCTCACAGTGCCAGAGCTTTGAGGGTTCATTGTCCAGAACTGGTGGTGCTTTCAGAGCCAGAGCTGAGGAGGGGTGTCACTGTGGCATGAGGAGCTTCATTCTCTGGTTAAGACCATGGAGATTCAGTGGAGTCTGAAGCAAGAAGGTTGGGGAGGTGTGCAGGTAGGGGAGATGACCCTGGCTGAAGAGGAGAAAGGGAAAGAATGCATGGTAGAAAGTAACTGAGGTCTGAGATGAGAAGGGTCGCTGACTGAGAGTAGAGGATAGTGAGATGAGACGTGGAAGAGATATACTGGGACCTGGAAAGTCCATCCCACCTTTCAGATCTGCAGCCACAGCCCTGAGCATCCCTCTCTGTGTTGCCCTGAAGGGGCAGGTATTTGGGTTCTCTAGTGTTCTGTCCTGTGATGTCACCCCAATAGGCACACCATAGTGCTAAGTCACCCCTAGAAGACTCAGGTCACCTGCTCACACCTGGCCCACCGGCCAATGCATGGGATCTCTAAGTAGAGCTAGATTTGAGTTGGGCTTCACTAGGTGGCAGATGTAGGGTTTTGGCAGTCCCTTTATTTATCCTTCTGTCAAAGGTAAGTGGGAAACTCCTGAGGGGAGAAGCTCCAGGTGTTGATGGAGCGTGGACTAGATGGGTTCCCAGTCTCTCAGCTCTAGCAGCTTCCTCGGCAGAATTGACAGACAATGGGGCTGAGAAGCTCTGGGAAGGGGGAGTGAAGCCCCCAACCAGAGCCTTCTAGTCCTCCTCCTGGCTCAGGATAAGTCCCGGATGCTTGGATTTCTGCCTGCAGGGGACAGGAGGACCCCAGCCCCGAGCTCGGCAGAGGGAGAACCCTTCACGCGCTGCTCCCTCCTTAGGTCCCTTCCATAACCCTCCCTCTGGCTGCAGCCTGGCCACTACTGAGGTCCCATGGGGCCAACCGCAGTGAGCCTGGCGTCCAGCCCCGCCCCCACCTCCAGACCAGCTCCAGGGGAGCAGTCAGGGGTCCCTTGGCTGCCTGCTGGCGGTGAGTGGAGTGTGTGTGTCTCAGTGAGCTGCCTGGGTCTGACCCGAGGGTTTGTACTGGGATTTCAGTGAACAAACACTACTTGAGGGACAGTGGGGGACTCACCAGCGGCGGGAGAGACGCGCTCTGGCGCCTGCGGGTGGCGACCCTGGGGGTGCCTGGCCTCTCCAAGCCTCAGTGCGGGCGCCGCCACCGCACTGAGCTCTCCCTGCGCAGACGGGGCCGCGCAGGGCCCGGCATCGCCCCCACTCCGTTCGGGTCCCCCGGGCCGGCCCTCCGCGGCGGGGGGCGCGGG
>NW_006400190.1:3528-16836 GCF_000299155.1 Elephantulus edwardii | reverse complement strand
GGGGCGCAGCGTGAACAGCCAGAGCTAGCGGAGCCCCGCGGTCGAGCGGCGCGCGAGGGGCGCCCGGGGCCTGTGCAGCCGCGGCCGGCTCAGAAGAGGCACGGAGTCGGGCGCTGGGCAATTACATCCACCCCCATCTTCCAGGCCGGGAACCGGAGGACCCGGCGCTGCTGGTGAGCCCCGGGCCCGGAAGGTGGCGGCGACCAGGCCCTGCGGGGCAATGGTGGGCCGAGGCGAGCCTCCCGTGACCGCGGTGCCCGCCTTGCTAGCGCCTCCTCTTCTTGGCCCCTCTCCTCTGTGGGCATTGCGCGTGTGGGGCTCGGGAGACCCTGGCTTGTGGGGATGGGGAAGTGAAGGGCCCGGAGGCTCCACGGTCCTTGGGCAGCGAGGCCTGGGGGTCCAGAGGGGGTTAGGAGGCTGGCTGGTGGGCCCAGGGACAAATGGTGAGGGAGAGATTCCGGTGGGCGCAGAGGAGGTGTGGCTGGCTTCCTGGGGCGAGGGGCTCCCTCTGTGAGCTGGCGGTGGGGATGGTGCCTGCAGAGTCCCTAGCACAGAGCGCTCTGCTCCCTCTTTAAGATCGTTGGAGTGAGAACATGGTGACTGGCCGAGTGGACCACAGAAGGGTGGATGTGGAGGAAAGGGTTACTGGAGTGTCAGGGCTGCTGGGCCTGAAGAGCTGGAGAAGGAAATTTCCCAGCTGCACCTGCAGCCCTAGGAGGGCTAAGTTAAACCTGAGGCGGGCTTGGTGGGTTGAGTGGTCCTCTCCTCGCATGAAAACAAGTGATGGCAGGTGAGGATGGGGAGCAAATAGAGATATGAGGCAGGGGCATGTTGGGGGGTAGGGGGTGGCTGTTGTGTGTGTCACTGTGTAGCTAGGTGGTTCTGGGGACAGGGTCTGGGCCTGATGGGTGTCTGGCTTGTAATTTCTGGGATCAAAGGAGCTGTGCTGTCCCCAAGGCGGCCCGAGCACTGGACAGTCACGAGTGACATTACATTTTATGTCTTTGTCTAGATAGGGCAGCAGAAGTAGATAGAAAGTAGCCCTGAGCCAGGGACATTGGAGAGGAGGTCAGAGCGAGGAACTGAGGCCTGACTGGTATAAGCTAGGCCTGTGGGTGGATGAGGCCTTCTAGGATGGGTCAGGCGTATGGACTCGAACCCTGATTATGAGAGGGTTGCTGTTGCACCGTGACAACTAGTGTTGGAGTGAGAGAGGGGATGTGGAGACGTGGAGGGGGCTCAGTGGGCACTAGGGAGTATTGGCTCTGAAGAGGGTGTGGGCATAGACAGAAGACCATCCATGCAAGGAGAGCAGGCATGTGGGTGTCTCAGTGCAAGGTGTGGGTAGTCCAGGGCAGGAGATGAAGCCAGACAAGGCAAGCAAGGCCATGGAGAACCATTTTGGGCACAGGGCAGCTGATGGTCTCACACCTGCCTGAACAAGAGTTGGCCAGAAAGTGGGCCAGAGCAGGAGAGAGAACGGGGGCTCCAGTGCAGGGGTAGGGGAGTATGGAGGATCAAGCAGGTCACCAGGACTTGAGTGGCCCTCAGTCCAGCGCAGAAAGCCAGTTCACAATCCAGTCTTGCAGGATGGGGTTCCCCAGCCTTCAGCACTTTACCACTCCACCTGGACGGTGAGGCATGGGCTGGGAGAGAAGACTCCTGGAACCCAGACTGATAACAGCCACCGACAGGCGTCTATCAGAGCCTGGGGCCCGGCGGTGTGGGTCCACCAGCCACAAACCGGCTTCAGGGATGCGCGCAGCATGAGAAGCAACTTCCTCTGATTCCCCAGCGATGGCGGGAATGAGGTCTCAGCGCTCCTCAGGTGGGGCTGGCGCGCCCTCTGGAGGCTCCACTGCTCAGTCCCCGGGCACCGCGCGCCCAATCCGCCCAGCTCCGCGGCTGCCCCCTGACCCTGACTCCTCTTGTCTCCAGGTGCTGAATTTGCGGGATAGGAGCGGTGGCGTCCTCTGGGCAGCCGGATAGGCCCTGCTCCTGGCCATGCCCGCTGGCTGAGCGCCTCCGAGCACTAGAGCTGCGCTCCAGGATCGTCGCTGGAACTCGCTTCGATTTGCGTGGGGGTCGCGCGCGCCCAGGCCGGGGTCTGGGCGGCCGACCATGGTGCTGCCGCCCCCGGACCGGCGCCACGTGTGCCTGACCACGTTGGTGATCATGGGCAGTATGGCTGTCATGGACGCATACCTGGTGGAGCAGAACCAGGGCCCGCGCAAGATCGGCGTGTGCATCATTGTGCTGGTGGGCGATGTGTGCTTCCTGCTAGTGCTGCGCTACGTGGCCGTGTGGGTGGGCGCCGAGGTGCGCACTGCCAAGCGCGGCTACGCCATGATCCTGTGGTTCCTTTACATCTTCGTGCTGGAGATCAAACTCTACTTCATCTTCCAGAACTACAAGGCGGCGCGGCGTGGCGCGGCGGACCCAGTGGCGCGCAAAGCTCTGACGCTGCTGCTATCGGTGTGCGTGCCAGGCCTCTTCCTGCTGCTCGTGGCGCTCGACCGCATGGAGTATGTGCGCACCTTCCGCAAGCGCGAGGACCTGCGTGGCCGCCTCTTCTGGGTAGCGCTCGACCTGCTGGACCTGCTGGACATGCAGGCCAACCTGTGGGAGCCGCCGCGCACCGGGCTGCCGCTGTGGGCTGAGGGCCTGACCTTCTTCTACTGCTACATGCTGCTGCTGGTGTTGCCGTGCGTGGCACTCAGCGAGGTCAGCATGCAGGGCGAACACATCGCGCCGCAGAAAATGATGCTCTACCCTGTGCTCAGCCTCGCCACCGTCAACGTGGTGGCTGTGCTGGCTCGCGCTGCCAACATGGCTCTCTTCCGTGACAGCCGCGTCTCGGCCATCTTCGTCGGCAAGAACGTGGTGGCACTGGCCACCAAGGCTTGCACCTTCCTTGAGTACCGGCGTCAAGTACGCGACTTCCCGCCGCCAGCGCTAGCCTTGGAGCTGCAGCCACCAGCGGCACAACGAAACTCCGTGCCACCGCCCCCGTCGCTGCACGGTCCACCTGGGCGCCCCCATGGGCCCTCACCCACGCGGGATACCCTGGACACGTGACGACGCCTGGGGGGGGGCCCAGGGACATCCCTGAAGTGGAGAGACACGGACCAGGCGAGGATTTGCATGGGATGGGGTGAGGCGAGCTCCCGCAGGTCAGGCGCAGAGCCCACACTGGGGGCCAGAGCCCACACTGGGGGCTGAGGCTGCTTCTTCATCTCAGGAATCCCTCCTACCGCGGCCCCCATAGGTCTCGCTTGCTCACTCCCCAGGGTATGGGGCAGATTTGTGTTCCTGGAGTGGAGCTGAGGTGGCCTGCCTCCCTGCTGGGTGGTGGGGTAGGGAGGGGTGGGCAGTGCAGGGAGGGCCCTGGCCGGTGGTTTGGACCTCCAAGGAGGCCTCTGTCATTTTAAAGACTCTGTTTACAGTTTTGTATTCAAAGAGGCACTTCTCAGCCTGTTTCTTGTGTCCGTGTTGTGTCACTAACAGGGGTGGCAGCTGGCACTGTGTGAAGTGGTGGGGTGAGTGGGTCCACTTCCTCTCCTTGGTGCCTGTGCTGGGAAGCTTCTGCCTTGGCCACTGCTCCCCCTGTCCCTTCTCACTGCTCCTTCCCACCTGAGATGTGGCATGTCCCTGGGAGCCCTTGACCCATCTCTTATGTCTGTCCTCCATATTCCTAGTGCTCCTCAGTAGGGACACCTACAGTTAGGACACCCCCACTGAGCACACCCTACGGAAAACACCCCCTCTAGGGACACTCCATGGAGCAAACACTGCAGAGGACACTCCCACTGGGGACACCCCCATGCAGCAAGCCTCTGTGAAGACACCCTCACTGGATACACCCCCACATGGCTTGTGTACCACTGGAGCAGCCCAGAACAGCTCAAAGCCAGGTGAGCATGCACCTCACCTTGGGAACTGGAGGGTCCTTCCCTCAACCCTGTGGCACTGGCCCTGTCCAGCCAGTGTGGGACTCTGTGGGGACAGAGAGGACTCTTTAGGTTGCTGGTCTGTGTCCACAACTGGGGTAACATTCCAGGCCTGGTCATGGGCACTAGGTCCTTTAAGTGGCCCATGGCTCACCTCTCCAGCAGAGTCTGTGTCTGTCCTCCTTCACCTTAGGTCTCCTGAGGGTATGTTGTTGTTGTTATGTGCAGTCGAGTCGTTTCCGACTCATAGCGACCCTATGCACAACAGCCCTAAACCCTGCTCTATCCTGCGCCAACCGCACCGCCTCTGACACACCCATCCCGATTACCCCAGTCACTGAATCAATCCATCTCATAGAGGGTCTTCCCCTCCTGCGCTGTCCCTCCACCCTCCCAAGCATGATGTCCCTCTCCAAGGACCCGTCCCTCCTGGCAACATGTCCAAAGTATGTCAGACGAAGTCCCAGAATCCTTGCCTCCAAGGAGTAGCTTGGTTTAATCCTCTCCAAGATGAATCTGTTTGTTTTCCTGGCAGTCCATGGTACATTCAGTACCCTTCTCCAGCACCACAGCTCAAAAGCATCCACTCTCCTTCTGTCCTCCCTAGTCATTGTCCAACTCTCTGATGCATAACAAGCGATTGCAAAGACCATGGCCTGTATCAGGCGCACCTTAGTCTCCAGAGAGACACTGTTGCTCCTGAGTACCTTTGAGAGGTCCCTAACAGCAGACTTTCCAATCGTGATACGCTTTTTGATTTCCTGACTGCTGGTACCAAGAGTGTTGACTGTGGAGCCGAGCATACTGAAGCTGTGAACACTCTCAATCTCTTCGTCATCCATCCTGACGCTGCCAGTTGGTCCAGTGGCGAGAATCTTTGTCTTCTTGACATTGAGCCTTAGTCCATACTGAAGGCTGCAGTCCTTGACCCTTCGCAGCAAGTGCATGAGGTCCTCCTCAGTTTCAGCAAGCAGGGTTGTGTCATCTGCATAACTCAGATTGTTAATAGATCTTCCACCAATTCTGATGCCACAATTCTCCTCATAGAGCCCAGCTTCTCGGATAATCTGCTCTGCATACATGTTGAAAAGGTATGGAGACAGGATGCATCCCTGGCGTACACCCTTCCCAATTTTGAACCATGCAGTGTTACCCTGCTCTGTTCTGACTACTGCCTCTTGATCCAAGTACAGGTTTTGCATTAGCACAATTAAATGTTCTGGGATTCCCATTCTTCTCAGAGTCAGCCACAGTTTGTTATGATCCACACAATCAAATGCCTTTGCATAATCAATGAAACACAGATAGACATTCTTCTGGTATTCTCTGCTTTCAGCCAAGATCCATCTAACATCAGCAACGATATCCCTAGTACCACGACCCCTTCTAAACCCAGCCTGGACTTCCGGCAGTTCTCTGCTGATGGGCGTCGCAAGATAAGTAGCTGTGTCTTCTCACAGAGTGTGGAGCCTCTGCTCACAAACGTGGTGCCCACATGGTTCCTGGTGTGCCAGGCATGGTTCACTGTGTTTATCTTCCCTTGCTATATGAGAAAGACAGTATCCATTTTCAAAAAGGAACTCAAGTCGACCCTTGGAATGCAACCAGAGTCGGTAACTGGTCCCAGGCAGTACTCTGGGCTGGATGCCTTCCCAGTAAGAGCAGTAGCTTAGGGTGTGGGCTCCAGCAGCACCAACCACCTCTAGTGGGAGACTTCTATCATCCAAGCCAGGTTAGAGCACTCTGGCGATGTAGTGGGTAAGAAGTTGCACTGCCAAACCAGTTTGAATCCATTAGCTGCTCCATGGCAGAAAGATGGACAGTCTCCTGCAGTGTGATTTATGTCCTCTAAAACCCCACTGTTGTTAGGTGTCATTGAGTTGAGTACAACTCATAGGAACACAATAAACAGCAGATCTGAACCCTTTCCTATGCTGTGCCAGCCTCACAGTCTCTGACACAGGCCCATTGCTGCAGTCACTGTGTCTGTTCACCTTGTTGAGGGTTTTTCTCTCCTTTGTTGTCCCTACACTTTTCCGAGCATGATGTTTTTCTCCAAGGAATAACCTCTACTAGCAACATGCCCAAAGGATGTGAAATGAAGCTTTGCCTTCCTTTTCTCCAAGGAGCACTCCGACTTCACCTTCTCCAAGACATGTCTGTTTGTTCTCTTGGCCGTCCAAAAACTATTCAGTACTCCATAGTGAACCAACACAACTCAAAGTCATCAATTTTTCTTCTGTCAATGTTAATCATTGTTCAGCTCTCAGATGCCTATCAAGTGATAGAAAACCTGCTGAGAGGTCAGCTGAGTCAGTTCTTACTCAATAGCACATAACAACAACATATTCCAAGCAGGAGATCTCAGGACCACTTTCCTCAGGTGCCCGGTGCCTGCCACTGTGGCTAGAAATCTGTCCTACTGTCCTGTTGTCCAAATCTGCCCCTCTCCTCTCTTTCCTAGCCCTCACAGTCCCTGCCATTTCCTAGTGTGGCCTCAAAAGTGGACGACACAAGGGTCCAGATGGCTCAGGTGTCAGACATCCCTGATGTTGAGAGTAAGGGAGCTGCCCGAGCCACGGAGAGGTACAACCAGAGGGCATTCAGTTGGGAATGTGGTGAGAATAGGGGCTGCAGTGAGGGGCAGGATGTGGTTTGGGGGCCCTTGAGAGACAGGGCTGGAATAGCTAGTTGAGGTCTGAGTGGGACAGGGCCTGATACTGTGTCTTCCCACAGGAGTCCCTGGTCCATCCTCTCCTCCTTGAGCTTCCTACCCCAACTTTGCCTGTCTTCTGCTTCTGACAAAGATGAACACAGGACACTTCAGCTCTGGTAACTGGGAACAGGATGACATCAGTCTTGATGCCCTGTTCCTTAGGTTCCTACCTATCCTGTCTCACTGTCACTGAAGGGGAGCAAAGGCTGTGCTGTCACATGTCCCTCATGCCTAGCATCACAGAGTGGAAAGTTCAGCCAGATAGTTTGAATCATCCCCATTGTCCTTTACAGGCCATCTAGTGTTGTCCATGACCCTCCTAACCTGCCTCCTTCCTCCTGGTTCTTCTCATCTCATGCACCTCCCTCTATGATCTTTCTGAGCCTGAATGTGAAGGAGGTGATGTCATTGGGTCCTATGTCTCAGTTCTGTAAAACGTCGAAAGCAAAACTTACATTAACAGTAAAAAACCCCACCAAAACCCAGTAAAGGTAAATATAACAAGTCACTCCAATATTATATATGACACAAATCTGCATTACTTCATGTCGACTCTGGTCAGTGCACCTGAGTGTCTGAGTGCTAGGTGACAGATCCTTGTCTTGAGGTCAGGGCCACACTTCTGCCCAGCTGTTGCGTAAGGTCTGGAATCCCCTAGTCTGCAGCAAAGGAGGTCTAGGCCTTGTAGGCCTCATCACTCAGCAAGTCTAGGCCCAGAGTTTGTCTGCTGCGGAGCCATGGTGTGCCAGCGGAAAGGATGGCTCTTAGGCACCCTGCTCCTGGCTCGGGTGACCTCGTCCCCTTGACTTCACTGTCCCTTCCTCAAGCAGGTTCTCACGGGAAATCTAGCAGAGAAGGTAGCAACAGCTGAATGGGCTCTGTCTGGGCAAGTGCTCCAGGGGCTGTTGGCTGGACACACAGCTGTCCCCTCCCAGTGTCCTAAGGACACATAGGGCCCTTAGGGCCCAGGGATTTAAGCAATGTCAAATCACTTAAAGTTTTCTTTCACGGAACACATAGTAGACATTGATTGATACACAACTATAATCTAAAAAAGGAAGTTTTTTTTACCCTTCAGGTTCCTGTCAAAAGAACCACCCTTGGCCTCAGTCTACTAGATATCACTATCCAGGTATTCAATTCTATTTCCATTTGTTTACAAATGTACAAGGAGGTGATTTACTAGTGCTTCATCATCAGAAATACCTACACAACATCTGCTTTCATGTTCAGCACCACTCACCTCCAACTGCAGTCCCTTCAAGGCAGAAGAATATGCTCAGTGTCCTTCAAGGCTGAAGAGACAGATTTCCTGAAATCCGACCTTAGCACTAATGTTGTTGTTGTTGTTATATGCCATCGAGTCACCTGCAACTCATAGCGACCCTGTGTACAACAGCCCTCAACCTTGCTCTATCCCCGTGCAGCCCAGCTCTAATATTATCATTTCTAAATTCTGGAGATCAGTGGGGAGCTCTAGTGGCCACAAAGATGGCACTTCTTTGGCAGTTTGAGTTCACCAGCCGCAATAAGAGGGAAAGATAGACAATCTCCTCGCATTTGATTTGTAGCCTCAGAAGCCCAATAAAGGGTCAGGAATGAGTCTGTTCCAACTTAACAGCAATGAGGGAGAGGAGGGGAGAGAAAAGGGGGGGAGAGAGAGAGAGAAAGAGAGATATGGAGGGGGGGAGGAAAGGAGAGAGAGGGGGAGGAAAGGAGAGAGAGGGAGGGAGTCATGAGGGAAGGATGGAGGGGTAGGTTGAAGGAAAGAGAGGGGAACAGGAGCAAGAGAAGTGAGGAAAGGAGAGAGAAAAAGAAAGAGGGACAGGGAAAGAGGGAGAGAGAAAGGGTAGGAGAGAGAGGGAAGGGGAGGGAGAGAGAATGGAAGAGAGAACAAGGGAGGGAGAGAGGGGAAGGAAAAGGAGAGGAGAAAGAAGAGGAGAGGGAGGGAGAGGGGGAGGGAGATAAAGGAGGCAAGGAGAGAAAGGAGGGAGGTAGAGAGAGGGAGGGCAAAGGAGAGTTAGAAGGGGAGAGAGAGGGAGAGAGCAAGGCAGAGAGGGAGTGAGAGGGAGGGAGATACAAGAGGGAGGGAGAAAGGCAGGGAGAGAGAGGGAGTGAGAGAAGGAGAAGGAGGGCTAGAAGGGAAGAGAGAGGGAGGGAGGGAGGGAGGGAGAGGGGGTGGGATCTTTTCTCCAACAATCATAATTTAGGAAGCTCTGGAGTCCTAGTGGCAAGAAGCTGCGCTGCAATCCCAAATGACGAAGTTGTGTGGTGGGTTCCAAGCCACCAGCTGTTCTGAGGGAGAAGGAAGGGCAATCTCCTTGGTGGAGGAGGGATTGACCCTCGTCATTAGAAGGTCAGCTATGGATCAGTTCCTACTTTATGGTACACAACAACAACAACAACATCGTGGTTTAGTGGTGAGAATTTTTGTTCACTTGATGTTGAGATGCAATCCATATTGAAGACTATAGTCTTTAATCTGCAATCAGTGCTTCAAGTCTTCTTCATTTTCTGTAATCAAGGTCATGTCATCTGCATAACACAGGCTGTTGATAAATCATCTAATGCCATATTAATCTTCATATAGTCCAGCCTGTTAAATTATTTTCTTAGCGTATAAATTGAGTAAGTATAGAGAAAGATTGCAACCCTGATGTACACATCTCTTCATTTTTAACCATGCAGTGTCTCTTGTTCTGTTTGGACAACTGCTTCTTGGTCTATGTGTACTATGTAGATTTTGCATGAGTACAATTAAGAGTTTTGGAATTCTCATTTTCCTCCCTCCATTAGTGGAGCCTTCTGTAAAGTTTTTATAGCTTTGTGCAAAACAACTATCTAATGGTTCAAATCAGTCAGTGTTTGAATCCACTAGCTGCTCTGAGGAAGAAAGATGAACAATCGGTTCTTGTGGGATTTCCAGCCTCTGAAAAACCCCAGGAGGGTCAGCTCTGACTTGGTTCTGGTTATGACTGAATAATGATGAGAAAGAGAGAGCGAGTGAGGGAGAGAGCTCTAGTGTACAAGGGTGTTGTGGAGTTGTAATGTAGCTCTTTTGTAGTTGTTATGTGCCATTCAGTCAACTAGAGTTCACAGCAGCCCTATGAACAATAGCTCTGAATCCTGCCCTATCCTTAGCCAATCTCACTGTCTCTGACACATGTGCTCCCTTTACCCCAGTTACAGTGTCAGTCCATCTCATCCAGGGTCTTCCTCTTTTGTGCTGACCCTCTACCTTTCCAAGCATGATGTCCTTCCTTCTCCAAGGACTAGTTATTTCTGGCAATATGCTCAAAGTATGTGAGACAGACTTTCAAAATTTTCAATACTTTTCTCCAGCACCATAACTCAAAGACAGAGTCTTCTTCTCTCATCCTTAGTCATTGTCTAGCTCTCTGATGCATAGCAAGTAATTGTGAAGACCATGGCCTGGATCAGGGGGCACCTTAATCTCTAGATTGATGTTGCTCTTCAGCATGCTGGAGAGGTCCCTGATAGCAGACTTTCTCAATGCTACTTATCTCTTGATTTCCTAATTGCTGGTGCCAAGAGTGCTGATTAACCTTATATAATTGAACCCATTGTGTCTGTGTCAATCCATCTGGTTGAGAGTCTTCCTCTTTTTAGCCATTCCTTCACTTATCAAAGCATGATATACTTGGGGATATAGCCCAGGGTAGAGCATGTGACTGCATAGCATTATGTACCTCTCCAAGGAATATTCTATTCTAGCAACATGCCCAAAGTATGTGAGATGAAGCTTTATCACTTTTGCCTCTAAGGACCACTGTGGTTGCACTTTCTGCAAGACATACCTGTTTGTTCTTTTGACAGTCCAGGTACTTTTCTTCAACACCACAGTTGAAAGGCATTAATTTTTCTTTTATCATCCTTATGCATGGTTTAGCTCTCAGATGCATAGCAGGTGACCGAAAATACCATAGCCTGAATGAGGCACACCTTATTCCTCAAGCTGACATCATTGCTTCTCAATAATTTGGAGAGGTCCCTGACTATAGGCTTTCCTAGTGCAATATGTCTCCTAATCTTCTGACTGCTGGTACTAAGTATATTGATTGTGGATCCAAGTAAGACTGAAGTCATTGACAGTTTTAATCTTTTCTCCATCTCTCATGATGTTGCCTCTTGGTTGAGTGGTGAGGATTTTTTTTCTTGACATTGAGATACAATCCAAATGGTAGGCTTTAGTGTTTAACCTTCTGCAGCAGGCACTTCAAGCTCTCCTCACTTTCAGCAAGCAAGGTTGTGTCATCTGCATAACCAATGTTATTGATGAGTCTTCCTCCAATCCTAATGCAACATTCTTGTCTGATTCAAAGTGGCTAAAGCCAGCTCATCTCATCTCACTAATGCCTAGAATGTTGTTGCTCATGTGTTCCATTTTCTCTTTCACAACTTCTAGTTGTCCAACATTCATGCGTCATATATTCCATGTTCCAATTATTAAAGCATGTTTGCAGTTCTTTCTCTTCATTTTCATTGACTTCCAGTGTGGGCTCTATCTCTAATACTTCAACTATCTATGTTGCTCTGTTGTTCATGAGGTTGTAATTGCTTCTTGCTCTTTTGGCTAAAATCAAATGTATCACTCATAGGGTTGTAGGAAAACAGCTTCATAGTAATAAAAACCACAATTTAATAGATTCACCCTTCTCTTCCTAAATAATATATAATATTTCACATTATCAGATTATTTCTATTCAATAAAATAATGGTGATCTACTAAATAACAATGCTAGAAGAAAAAAAAGCCATAACAATGATGGACAGGTCTGGCTGCTGCTTCTTCTGTCTTCCTGACAGCCTTTACTGCTAACGGCCACAGACTGAGCATGGCAGTAAGCTTGTAAAACCACGTCATCATTCGAGGATGAAAAATGAACAGCTTAATTCATTATAAAAAAAGATAAATGCCATTTAACCAGAGGAAAAAAAAATACTCTCCCTCACAGGATTTCAGGGAATTTTCTTGTTCCCAGAGGCCTGTGAGGTGAGGTTTAAGTATATAACTAGCTAAATTAGCACACAAGAGTTCCCCAGAGCCTTCACAGGAAGGCAGCTGGAGGTAAGAGCTGAGAGTAAAAAGGTGAGTGAAGATGCCTTGGAGGAGGAGTTGGTGCACAGAAGAAAAGCAACAGAAAACAAGAAGAGAGTGTTCAGAGCAGGGTGCAGCCTGGGTGCTGCGAAAAGCCAGCTCTGAAAAGTTAGGCTGCTGCACTTTGCTAGATTTTAGTTTTTGATGCATGTATAGGTTTTGCATGAGCACAATTAAGTATTCTAGGATTCTTTTCTTCTCAATATCAGATTTAATTTATTATGATCCGCACAGTGGAGCAATCAATAAAACGTAAATAAACATCTTTCTGATACTCTACTTTTCATCTGAGATCCATTTGACATCAGTGATGATATTCCATTCTTAGCTGGCTGAGTGGTTTACCTGGTTAATTGAAAAAAATGGAGACTCTGATATGATAGTTATGCCCCCTCAGTGGTGATATCCATTAACTTTGAGGGACACGTGGTATATAGCCACCTGGGATGAAGAAATACAGATTTGTAAGGTCCTTAGAGTCTGAGTAGGTTTGCACATGGTGGTCATATGTAGGAACAATCCAATTAAACCCTTAGATAATGTGGATCCAAGAGCAAGTAAAATTTTTCTTAAGGCTTTGTGTACATAGTTTTTTTTGATATTACTGATTGAGTGGTTTAGTGAGTCTTTCAGATTGGTCCACAGGGTTAAGATGAGGGTTTGAGTTCAGTTCTGGGGTTCTGGTCTGGTTTTGGTTGCCAGTGGATCCAGCTCATAGCCAGCAGAAAATTATGTCCAAATGTCTTAGCTATATACTGAGCAGCAGGCTTTTCCTGACACCACAGACTCTACCACAAGGCCCACCATAGCATGTTTTTCCAGAGAAACAAAGTAAGAAAACACGTGAAGTAACTTATTTCATCACAATAAGCTCGGATTTTCATTAAGCTCCAATTTCCAGTCACTTTATGATGTAGAATGGAAATCAAGTCCAGGAGGGGGAGTCACTTTGCCAAAATCATGCTTCCAGAACCCAACTTTATTTTGAATTTTATTTCATACTGTTTATCAAGAATGTTAATTTAAATGCTAAGGTGAACCTCCAAGGAACAGCCCTGTTTAACCCTCACCAGGATGAACTTGTTTACTTTCTTAGCAGTCCATGGTACATTCAATACTCTTCTCCAGCACCACAGCACAAAGGCATCCATTCTCCTTCTATCCTCCGTAATCATTGCCCAACTCTCTGATGCATAACAAGTGATTGCAAAGATATCAGACACACCTTAGTCTCCATAGTGACACCATTGCTCTTCAGCACTTTGGAGAGGTCCCTAACAGCAGACTTTCCCATCGCAATGCGTCTTTTAATTTCCTGGCTGCTGGTACCAAGAGTGCCAAGAGTGTTGACTGTGGAGCCAAGCAAATTAAAGTTGTGAACAATCTCAGTCTCTTCACCATCCTTCCTGATGCTGCCAGTTGATCCAATGGTGAGAATCTTTGTCTTCTTGACATTGAGCCTCAGTCCATATTGAAGGCTGCAGTCCTTGACCCTCTGCAGCAAGCACTTCAGGTCCTCCTCA